>NC_088866.1:40594337-40615549 GCF_032884065.1 Artemia franciscana | reverse complement strand
GTTCGTTTTAAGTTTCAATGCTACTTCTTCCTTTCATTTGAAAAACGTTTTCATGTTTATTTTTCATGGTTTTCTTATAGTAATGCTAGAGAATCCTGCGCCCTTGTCATTGAATTTTTCTTCCCCTATGAAAGATTCCTCCAAGGAAAGATCCTCCAACATAGCCCCCCCCCTTCAGCCCCACCCCCAAATAAAATAAAATCCCCCTGAAAACGTCTGTACACTTCCCAATAACCATTACTATATGTAAACACTGGTCAAAGTTTGTAACTTGCAGCCCCTCCCCCAGGGATTGTGGGGGAGTAAGTCATCCCCAAGGACATAGTTATTATGGTTTTCGACTATGTTGAACAAAATGGCTATTTCAAAATTTTGATCCGTTGACTTTGGGAAAAAAATGAGCGTGGGAGGGGGCCTAGATGCCCTCCAATTTTTTTGGTCACTTAAAAAGGGCACTAGAACTTTTCATTTCCGTTAGAATGAGCCCTCTTGCGACATTCTAGGACCACTTGGTCGATACGATGACCCCTGGGGAAAAGAAAAAAAAAAAAAAACAAACAAATAAACACGCACCCGTGATTTGTCTTCTGGCAAAAAATACAAAATTCCACATTTTTGTAGGTAGGAGCTTGAAACTTCTACAGTAGGGTTCTCTGATACGCTGAATCTGATGGTGTCATTTTCGTTAAGATCCTACCACTTTTAGGGGGTGTTTCCCCCTATTTTCCTAAATAAGGCAAATTTTCTCAGGCTCGTAACTTTTGATAGGTAAGACTAAACTTGATGAAACTTATATATTCAAAATCAGCATTAAAATGCGATTCTTTTGATGTAGCTATTGATATCAAAGTTCAATTTTTTAGAGTTTTGGTTACTATTGAGCCGGGTCGCTCCTTACTACAGTTCGTTACCACGAACTGTTTGATAATATTGTACGGACACAAGCAAACTGTAAAATGAGTAAATTACTTATTGAGTTGTCTTTGTTACAATTTTTGAAACACTGTTTTTTGTTAGCTAAACTAAAAAGCTTTTATATATTGAAAGTATCTAAAAAGAAATAACTATTAATCATAATCAGGAGTATAAATGTCTATTTGAATATAGATAGATAGATATATATATATATATATATATATATATATATATACTAGCTGTTGGGGTGGCGCTTCGCGCCACCCCAACACCTAGTTGGTGGGGGCGCTTCGCGCCCCCCCCCCCAAGCCCCCCCGCGCGCGTAAGTCGTTACGCGCCATAATAGTTACGCGCCATTGTAGTTGTGTCCCTATGTCCCACCTGTGAATATAGATATATATATATATATATGGTTTTAACTACGTAAAACTTGCGAATATACAACATTCTTTGCTGTCCCATTGTCTTTGCATATAAATAGATTGTCAGGTTTACCGACTCTTGAACATGCAACATATAATGGTCCATGGGAAAACAATCTGTATTCAGATCTATACCTCATGATTCTAATGATTGCCCTTGAGCTTTGTTGATGGTGATTGCTAATCGACCATTCCCTGTCCCGGTGTCCCGGTCGTCATTTACATCCCCCTGTTTCCCCCGGTGTCCCCGTTGTAGTTGTGTCCCTGTGTCCCGGTCGTCATTTATATTCCCTGTGTCCCGGGTCCCGGTCATCATTTGTATCCCGGTGTCCCGGTCTGTATATACATTCGTTTTTTAGTTTTGTTTTTCTCCTTTATTTTTTTCCTTTTTTTTTCTTTTTTAGCTTATTTAGATTTTTAGATTTTTTAGTTTTTTTTATTAGTTTTTAGTTTTTATTTCTTTTTAGTTTTTTTGTCCCGGTCGTCATTTATATCCCCCTGTTTCCCCCGGTGTCCCCGTTGTAGTTGTGTCCCTGTGTCCCGGTCGTTATTTATATTCCCTGTGTCCCGGTCGTCATTTGTATCCCGGTGTACCGGTCTGTATATACATTCGTTTTTTAGTTTTGTTTTTCTCCTTTATTTTTTTCCTTTTTTTTTCTTTTTTAGTTTATTTAGATTTTTAGATTTTTTAGTTTTTTTATTAGTTTTTAGTTTTTTTTTCTTTTTAGTTTTTTTGTAGTTTTTACCTTCTTTTTAGTTTTGTTAATTTTTTTTTTTACTTGTGTCCTGGTCGTCATTTATACTCCCTGTGTCCCGGTGCTTTGTTGATTGCTAATCGAACATTCCTTTTGTCCTGGTCGCTTTCTCTTTGAGTGTCGTCATTTATTTTTTTCTTTTTTAGTTCTTTTAGTTTTTACCTTTTTTAGTTTTTTTTTTAGTTTTTAGTTTTTTTAGTTTTTTACCTTTTTTTAGTTTTTTTAGTTTTTTTAGTTTTTTAGCTTTTTTATTTTTTTTATTAGTTTTTAGTTTTTTTGTAGTTTTTGCCTTTTTTTTAGTTTTTTTAGTTTTTTAGCTTTTTTATTAGTTTTTAGTTTTTTTTGTAGTTTTTGCCTTTTTTTAGTTTTTTTAGTTTTTTAGCTTTTTTATTTTTTTTATTAGTTTTTAGTTTTTTTTGTAGTTTTTGCCTTTTTTTAGTTTTTTCAGTTTTGACGTCACCTGATCCAGTTTTTTCAGGTGACGTCACCTGATCCACGATCCACAGATCCACAGACAACTTATTTTTATATATATAGATAGTTTTTTTTTTTTTACTTATGTCCTGGTCGTCATTTATACTCCCTGTGTCCCGGTGCTTTGTTGATTGCTAATCGAACATTCCTTTTGTCCTGGTCGCTTTCTCTTTGAGTGTCGTCATTTATTTTTTTCTTTTTTAGTTCTTTTAGTTTTTACCTTTTTTAGTTTTTTTTTAGTTTTTAGTTTTTTTAGTTTTTTACCTTTTTTTAGTTTTTTTAGTTTTTTAGCTTTTTTATTTTTTTTATTAGTTTTTAGTTTTTTTGTAGTTTTTGCCTTTTTTTTTAGTTTTTTGTCCTGGTCGCTTTCTCTTTGAGTGTCGTCATTTATTAGTTTTTTCCTTTTTTTTTTTAGTTTTTTATTGGTTTTTACCTTTATTTTAGCTTATTTTTCAGTTTTTTCCTTTTTTTTAGTTTTTTTTTATTTTTTATTTTTTTTAGTTTTTTACCTTTTTTTAGTTTTTTTAGTTTTTTTAGTTTTTTAGCTTTTTTACTTTTTTTATTAGTTTTTAGTTTTTTTTTTGTAGTTTTTGCCTTTTTTTAGTTTTTTCAGTTTTTTTTTTAGTTTTTTATTGGTTTTTACCTTTATAGTTTTTTTAGTTTTTTAGCTTTTTTATTTTTTTTATTAGTTTTTAGTTTTTTTTGTAGTTTTTGCCTTTTTTTAGTTTTTTCAGTTTTGACGTCACCTAATCCAGTTTTTTCAGGTGACGTCACCTGACACATCCATCCACACATCCATCCATCCATCCATCCACAGACAACTTATTTTTATATATATAGATATATATATATATATATATATATATATATATATATATATATATATATATATATATATATATATATATATATATATATATATGTTTTTAACTACGTAAAACTTGCGAATATACAACATTCTTTGCTGTCCCATTGTCTGTGCATATAAATAGATTGTCAGGTTTACCGACTCTTGAACATGCAACATATAATGGTCCATGGGAAAACAATCCGTATTCAGATCTATACCTCATGATTCTAATGATTACCCTTGAGCTTTGTTGATGGTGATTGCTAATCGACCATTCCCTGAGTCGCCATCGTCATTTATATATCCCCCTGTGCACCCCGGCGTCCCCTTTGTAGTTATGTCCCTGTGTCCCGATCGTCATTTATATTCCCTGTGTCCCGGTCGTCATTTGTGTCCCGGTGTTCCAGTCTGTGATTTCTCTTTTAGTGTCCCGGGCGTCATTTATATTCCTTGTGTCCCGGTGTCCCGGTCGTCATTTATATCCCCCTGTGCCCCCCGGCGTCCCCATTGTAGTTGTGTCCCTGTGTCCCGGTCGTCATTTATATTCCCTGTGTCCCGGTCGTCATTTGTATCCCGGTGTCCCGGTCTGTATATACATTCGTTTTTTAGTTTTGTTTTTCTCCTTTATTTTTTTCCTTTTTTCTTTTTTTTCTTTTTTAGTTTATTTAGATTTTTAGATTTTTTAGTTTTTTTATTAGTTTTTAGTTTTTTTGTAGTTTTTACCATTTTTTTAGTTTTTTTAGTTTTTTTTTTACTTATGTCCTGGTCGTCATTTATACTCCCTGTGTCCCGGTCGTCATTTGTGTCTCGGTGCTTTGTTGATTGCTAATTTATATTATATTTATATTTATATTTTTTATATTTATTAATATTTTTTTAGTTTTCTTTTTCTCTTATTTTTCAGTTTTTTCCTTTTTTTTAGTTTTTTCTTTTTTAGTTTTTAGTTTTTTTTTTTGTTTTTACCTTTTTTTAGTTTTTTTAGTTTTTTTAGTTTTTTAGCTTTTTTAGTTTTTTTATTAGTTTTTAGTTTTTTTTTAGTTTTTGCCTTTTTTTAGTTTTTTCAGTTTTTTTTAGTTTTTTACCTTTTTTAGTTTTTTTTAGTTTTTTAGCTTTTTTAGTTTTTTTTCTTTTTAGTTTTTTTTGTAGTTTTTACCTTTTTTAGTTTTTTTTCTTCTTTTGTATTAGTGTGAAATAATTCAGACGTCATATGCGGACAAACACGACGTCACTCGACAGACAGACAGACAGACATAACCCACAAACAACTTATTTTTATATATATTTATTCATATTTTTTTAGTTTTCTTTTTCTCTTTTATTTTTCAGTTTTTTCCTTTTTTTTAGTTTTTTTCTTTTTTAGTTTTTAGTTTTTTTTAGTTTTTTACCTTTTTTTAGTTTTTTTAGTTTTTTTAGTTTTTTAGCTTTTTTAGTTTTTTTATTAGTTTTTATTTTTTTTGTAGTTTTTGCCTTTTTTTATTTTTTTCAGTTTTTTTTTAGTTATTAGATTTTTACCTTTTTTCAGTTTTTTTTAGTTTTTTAGCTTTTTTAGTTTTTTTTCTTTTTAGTTTTTTTTTTGTAGTTTTTACCTTTTTTAGTTTTTTTCTTCTTTTGTATTAGTGTGAAATAATTCAGACGTCATATGCGAACAAACATGACGTCACCTGATCCATCCACAGATCCACACACAGACAACTTATTTTTATATATATAGATATATGTAAATGGTTATCAATATAAGGACCAAAAACGTTCCTTAGTAGGATCTAAAAACATGTGTATTTTATTTGTAATATTGAGTTTTTATGAGTTGATATTTTTTAAGTAATTCTGACTTAGTTTCACTCACGCTGGCTCTAGTGTTTCCACTAGCTCCTTTTTTTAGTCCGTTAAATGTTGGAAGTTTTCCGTAGAAAGTCCGTAGATAGCGTTTCAAATTCAGTAGAATATTTCCTAGGCCACTAGGTGCCCCAAAAGTCTCATGGTCCAAGTACATGACCGCAAAAACCTGGCAGCTTTTTCCATCTTAATGGTTTTGTCCAAAACCCTTACAACAAAAAGTACTAATGCCCACTACCACAGACATAAAAAGTCGCAGATCTGGGTCTATCAAAATTTGGGAATGTCGACTCATTGGTGTTGAACTGAAAATTGGAATATTTAGCAGTACTATTTGGTGATTTGGGGTAGATATTGTAATGAAAGGGTAAATATGACATTTTAAGTAGAATTCCACTTTTTCCATCGATATTTCGTAGATTCCGTAAGCGCGTATTTTATTTGGGATTTTGTGGCTGTGTGTGCTGTCAATAAATTCTACACAATTCTTACATTATAGATAATAAGACAAACAGACTCCTTAATAGGGTCATGAAAGTATGTTTATTTTGTTATGTAAAACGTTAAGTTCACTTGAGCTACATTTTGATTTTTCAGGGAACGCTTAACTGGACATATGTACCCTCTGATCAAACATCTATTCGAGTCAACTTTCCAAACAGAGAAGCAATTTATCAGTTTGCTATTTCTTCATTCTTGGCAGGAATATCAAGTGGAATGCGATGGGCAGCTTGTACTATACTCTCAAACAACGGTAAGTATCATTTTCATTGCCTGGCAATCCCTTAATGGATTTCGGGTTGTTCAGGTCCATAATTGTCTTATTCCTTTTTTTTTTTTTAAGTAGATCTTAGCGTCATAGAACAAAGGACAGAATTGACTTAGTATCATCCAGAGAGTATTCACAAACGATAGAAGCTAATACAAGTAAAAATAAATAAGAATCTTGCCTGTTAAAGCAAGCTCATTTTCTTAGAAGCTGATTGCACGTAGTCTTTTCTAAAATTTACCTAAAGTGTGTACTTAAAATGTACTTTAGTTCATTCTCAAAAGCATGAGTAAATACAAAAAAAAGTTAGTCCAGAAATATTTTTTTTTAAGTGTTGGCTGAAATATTGAAATGAAAAAAGGGAACTTTCTCCTCTGTTAGTTTTGCGAACTTAACTAATTTGGCCTCTGAACATTTAATGGCTGTGGTCTGAAAAGGTTTTGATCAAATTTGAACCGTTAAGTTACAATGGCGTTTCAAGTTTAACTTGTTGAGATTTGATGCGAAAGAACTTAACTTGCTCTTTTACAAATGCTTAAGGACATTCCCTGAAAGTAAAGATTAACACACCATAAAAAAAACTTCTATTGAATGCTAAATCATTTCTTCGTAAGCTGATTTGAGCAAATCTGTACTAAATATGGTTAGGGACAAAGCTTATGCTCAAAAGCTCAAAGGTCTAAGAATCATGGACATTATTTTCACTAGCTGACTGGCACATCAAAATCTAAAAGTTCTTATTTGCTCCATTTTGTTTTATATACTTGATTGGTTAGGTTTTTGAATCCCTCAGTTCGATATTTTTCATAGGCAATGCAATTGTACCGCCTAAGTAAAAAGCGACGAGGGCACAATGTATAATTGATATATCTATATATATATATATATATATATATATATATATATATATATATATATATATCTATATATATAAAAATAAGTTGTCTGTGGATGGATGTGTGGATGGATGTGTGGATGGATGTGTCAGGTGACGTCACCTGAAAAAACTGGATTAGGTGACGTCAAAACTGAAAAAACTAAAAAAAGGCAAAAACTACAAAAAAACTAAAAACTAATAAAAAAAATAAAAAAGCTAAAAAACTAAAAAAACTATAAAGGTAAAAACCAATAAAAAACTAAAAAAAAAACTGAAAAAACTAAAAAAAGGCAAAAACTACAAAAAAAAACTAAAAACTAATAAAAAAAGTAAAAAAGCTAAAAAACTAAAAAAACTAAAAAAACTAAAAAAAGGTAAAAAACTAAAAAAAATAAAAAATAAAAAAAAACTAAAAAAAAGGAAAAAACTGAAAAATAAGCTAAAATAAAGGTAAAAACCAATAAAAAACTAAAAAAAAAAAAGGAAAAAACTAATAAATGACGACACTCAAAGAGAAAGCGACCAGGACAAAAAACTAAAAAAAAAGGCAAAAACTACAAAAAAACTAAAAACTAATAAAAAAAATAAAAAAGCTAAAAAACTAAAAAAACTAAAAAAAGGTAAAAAACTAAAAAAACTAAAAACTAAAAAAAAACTAAAAAAGGTAAAAACTAAAAGAACTAAAAAAGAAAAAAATAAATGACGACACTCAAAGAGAAAGCGACCAGGACAAAAGGAATGTTCGATTAGCAATCAACAAAGCACCGGGACACAGGGAGTATAAATGACGACCAGGACACAAGTAAAAAAAAAATTAACAAAACTAAAAAGAAGGTAAAAACTACAAAAAAACTAAAAAGAAAAAAAAACTAAAAACTAATAAAAAAACTAAAAAATCTAAAAATCTAAATAAACTAAAAAAGAAAAAAAAAGGAAAAAAATAAAGGAGAAAAACAAAACTAAAAAACGAATGTATATACAGACCGGTACACCGGGATACAAATGACGACCGGGACACAGGGAATATAAATAACGACCGGGACACAGGGACACAACTACAACGGGGACACCGGGGGAAACAGGGGGATATAAATGACGACCGGGACAAAAAAACTAAAAAGAAATAAAAACTAAAAACTAATAAAAAAAACTAAAAAATCTAAAAATCTAAATAAGCTAAAAAAGAAAAAAAAAAGGAAAAAAATAAAGGAGAAAAACAAAACTAAAAAACGAATGTATATACAGACCGGGACACCGGGATACAAATGATGACCGGGACCCGGGACACAGGGAATATAAATGACGACCGGGACACAGGGACACAACTACAACGGGGACACCGGGGGAAACAGGGGGATAACCTGACAATCTATTTATATGCAAAGACAATGGGACAGCAAAGAATGTTGTATATTCGCAAGTTTTACGTAGTTAAAACCATATATATATATATATATCTATATTCACAGGTGGGACATAGGGACACAACTACAATGGCGCGTAACTATTATGGCGCGTAACGACTTACGCGCGCGGGGGGGCTTGGGGGGGGCGCGAAGCGCCCCCACCAACTAGGTGTTGGGGTGGCGCGAAGCGCCACCCCAACAGCTAGTATATATATATATATATATATATATATATATATATATATCTTCTATATATATAAAAATAAGTTGTCTGTCTGTGGATGTGTGGATGGATGTGTCAGGTGACGTCACCTGAAAAAACTGGATTAGGTGACGTCAAAACTGAAAAAACTAAAAAAAGGCAAAAACTACAAAAAAAACTAAAAACTAATAAAAAAAATAAAAAAGCTAAAAAACTAAAAAAACTATAAAGGTAAAAACCAATAAAAAACTAAAAAAAAAACTGAAAAATCTAAAAAAAGGCAAAAACTACAAAAAAAACTAAAAACTAATAAAAAAAGTAAAAAAGCTAAAAAACTAAAAAAACTAAAAAAACTAAAAAAACTAAAAAAAGGTAAAAAACTAAAAAAATAAAAAATAAAAAAAAAATAAAAAAAAGGAAAAAACTGAAAAATAAGCTAAAATAAAGGTAAAAACCAATAAAAAACTAAAAAAAAAGGAAAAAACTAATAAATGACGACACTCAAAGAGAAAGCGACCAGGACAAAAAACTAAAAAAAAAGGCAAAAACTACAAAAAAACTAAAAACTAATAAAAAAAATAAAAAAGCTAAAAAACTAAAAAAACTAAAAAAAGGTAAAAAACTAAAAAAACTAAAAACTAAAAAAAAACTAAAAAAGGTAAAAACTAAAAGAACTAAAAAAGAAAAAAATAAATGACGACACTCAAAGAGAAAGCGACCAGGACAAAAGGAATGTTCGATTAGCAATCAACAAAGCACCGGGACACAGGGAGTATAAATGACGACCAGGACACAAGTAAAAAAAAAAATTAACAAAACTAAAAAGAAGGTAAAAACTACAAAAAAAACTAAAAAGAAAAAAAAACTAAAAACTAATAAAAAAACTAAAAAAACTAAAAATCTAAATAAACTAAAAAAGAAAAAAAAAGGAAAAAAATAAAGGAGAAAAACAAAACTAAAAAACGAATGTATATACAGACCGGTACACCGGGATACAAATGACGACCGGGACACAGGGAATATAAATAACGACCGGGACACAGGGACATAACTACAACGGGGACACCGGGGGAAACAGGGGGATATAAATGACGACCGGGACAAAAAAACTAAAAAGAAATAAAAACTAAAAACTAATAAAAAAAACTAAAAAATCTAAAAATCTAAATAAGCTAAAAAAGAAAAAAAAAGGAAAAAAATAAAGGAGAAAAACAAAACTAAAAAACGAATGTATATACAGACCGGGACACCGGGATACAAATGATGACCGGGACCCGGGACACAGGGAATATAAATGACGACCGGGACACAGGGACACAACTACAACGGGGACACCGGGGGAAACAGGGGGATAACCTGACAATCTATTTATATGCAAAGACAATGGGACAGCAAAGAATGTTGTATATTCGCAAGTTTTACGTAGTTAAAACCATATATATATATATATCTATATTCACAGGTGGGACATAGGGACACAACTACAATGGCGCGTAACTATTATGGCGCGTAACGACTTACGCGCGCGGGGGGGCTTGGGGGGGGCGCGAAGCGCCCCCACCAACTAGGTGTTGGGGTGGCGCGAAGCGCCACCCCAACAGCTAGTATATATATATATATATATATATATATATATATAGTTCCTCAAGGCACTTCGTATATAAGAAGTTATCATAGAAACTCCGGAAAGAAAGCATTCGACTGGGAATCGAAAGTTTTGCGCCTTTTTTAAAAGTCATAAGTAATGGACGGCAACAAGCTCCCCTCCCGCGCACATTAATTCCCCAAACAAATCCAATCAAAATTTTGTGATAGCCATTTTAGTCAGCATAGTTGAAAGGTCTAGAGACTGCGTTTCTGGGTATATAACACCCGCCACCCACAGTCCGCGGGGTATTGCCAGTAAGCTGTGCAACTCGCCAATTGTTTACATGTAGTTTTTGTTATTGGGAATAGGGGGTGTGTTTGACCTTTAGTGCTAAAAAAAACCAAGGACATTCAGGTGAAGCCTTCAGATAACGTTGAGGGAAGTATTCGACTAAATCAGAACACGTTATGTGTATACAGGTTGTCAAAAGGACTTAGTTCAGAAGTGACTGAAGGTATTAAGTTTGAACCTTCAGGGAATGATGGGGTGGGGTAATCAATTGACCAAATATGAAATATTCGCACACTACTAATACTGTTACTAGTATTGCTCCTGCTGTTACTATTGTTACTACTATTACCATAACAGCCACTGCTACTACAACTGCTGCTTCTGTAGCGACTACTACTAAGGCTAAGGATATCGAGGTGATAATTTAAAAAGTTAAAAAGGATCCAAACATGCTATGTGCATGCAGGTTGTCAAAAGCGTGTATCACCATTATCTTAGGAACGGCTTGAAGTATGGACTGAAAACTTTCAGTTTAATGGTTTAGCAGTAATGAGAATAGAACGCGAAGAGTTAGACGCAATCACGTGGAAAGGAATAATTGGCTGAGGATGAGAAAGTCAGATTTAAATAAAGGGAAAATTTTGTTAACAAATGAAAATACCAAAAATATGGCCTGCTAATTTTTGGGGAAAAGATTTTTGCCCCTGGCGTAAGAGAGGTCAGAACTGTCACTGCATCCATCCTCTTCCCTCTGCCTAGGAACAGCTTAAAGCCGTCTTTTAATGGGAGTCGATAGGATATTGATTTTGTTCTTTGGTTATGCAACTCACAGCTTGTTATACAATTGCATAATATTAAGTCTTTTTGTTTTATTCCCTCAGTTGTTCCGAGGTAAATCGCAGGTATAATTATGTTTTAGAAATAACTAAGCACGTTACGCAATTATATTTTTTCAGATTGTGCAAAACTTATCTCTTCTTTCATTTTTTATGGTTTAATTCCTTTTTGTTTGTATTTTTTATTTGAAGGCCTTACTCTTCGGGCGTTGAATATTATTTATGGATGCAAAGTAGATTTATGAATGATGATTCACGAATAGATAGTGAGCGTATTGTTAACAGACTCATTATCAGGAACTTATCTCGGGAGCAGAAGGGAGAATGATTTCGATAAAATGCCAGAAATAGAAAAATAGTCAGATTTTCCCTGCTGATAGGGGAATACAAGAATAATCAGATTTCGGAAGGGTCCTGGGCCTGATCAGTCACACACACACAAAGTCTGCTCATGGTCCACATTTGCATGATTTAATTTTTCTAAGGAAGAAATGTTTTTTGGGGTGGTTCAAAATCGAATTAATGAAAAAAAAGTAGGTGATTTGTATGGAAGTACTTGATATTATGGAAAAAGTTGTAAAAACGGAGCCGAGATTTAAATAGGGAGAATCCCTGGGCTCCTCTTTCTATAAGTGTAGCTATTCTATGCGCCTACCTGTTCTATTTGAGTTCTGCTTAATTCAAATTTCTAGAAAACGCTTACCTTTTTTAAGCATTAAAATATTTGCGCCCTTGGAACATCTAGTAGTCACGTGGGAAGAATAGGGATTTAAGACAACCACATTAAAAAAAAAAAAATTGGTTTTTCAAATAAAAAAAGTGACGTGAAAAACTTAGTGAATGGAAATTATCCTCTATGCGGAGGGGCTGGGTGTTGCCTTAACCTCTTCGTCACGCTAATGTTTAGCTTATGATTAATTGAGAGAACAATTAGTATCAACAAAAGTAGTCTGCAGCGGACTTGCCCAATTACATGATTCCGTGTGGATGTAACCCTGATAATCTTTTATAAGAGATAATTCTTTTACTTTTCTTTTTCAGTGCTTGATAAAATAACAGAATTTGAGATTAATGGTGTCAGCAATACTTCTCTGAGTATACGATGGAAGTTGGAATGTGCTGATTCAACAGCTTACATAGATCATTTCAATATTTATTATTGTCCCTTCAATATCTATTTTGGAGAATGCTCAGGTATTCTATTTTTATTTATTTTTTTGCCGTTCTCTAATTTCATTGACCCTCTGGAACTGACGTTGTTTAGACAGAATCAACGATGTGGCTTTTCGAACATTCTTCAAATATTACCTGATGCTTTTGTCAGCACACATGGAGACTAGGGGACATGTGGAAAATTTCAGGGACACCTGGTGTGAAATCTCTCCTTTCGTCATGGATAAATCGAAAAATAGTGACCCCAACTCATTTTTCAAGCTATTCCCACCTGTTACTTCGACTTTTTGTAATGTTTGGTTGTGTTCTTTGTTTGGATATGACTATATTTTTTAGATTCTATTTCTTTTTAGTTGTTTCTCGTTTTTGGACGTGCTTAAAAAGAAAACGGAAAATAAATTAGCTGCACTTATAATATAAAATTATTTTTGTCTGCTTACTAACAAAAAAGAATCGGATTAAGCAAAAATGTTTAGAACAAAAAGACGTAAAAAACAACAACAACTAAACAGCACTCGGAAATAAAGTTAAATTGCTGGAAATGAACAGGATATTTTTTTGAAATGAATTTATTGCTGCAAAACAACGGGAAACTCAGCACAAATTTCAAGTAACGACGAAAGCTCGAACAGTCTTTAGCGGCTTTGTCTTATATAGCAAAGTCCAAAGTGTCAAAATATATAGCCTGGCAATATACGAAGTGGCAATTTAGCGAGTACACATTTGTTAGGACTGCACTTTTGCGCCTACTTTAATTCTGACAATATTATGGCTATGGTGACACTAAAAGCCATGAATGTGAAATGTTTAGAGAATTAGTCCGTTTGTGTGGATAAAAATGAAATCAACAACCCCCTAACCCAAGAATTCTTCCCTAAATCAAATACTAGAAATCTCATTTCAAGATACACAACATCTTTTATAACTAGGTTTCAAGAAATTTCGACAAAACTGAAAGGTGTCAAAACAGTTTATTCATCACTTTTTGAAAAGTTTCTGCACACAGATCATTTGACTTTTTAGTAGTGTCTACGTTTATTTAATTAATTTTTTTCGTATTGATGAAAATAATGAATCTAACTATACATGGGTGTATCTAGTTTTGCTACTTTGTTTGATTTTGGGTAATCCTAGTGAAGCATTCCCCCTCTAAGTTTGCTAAATTAATCACAAAGTTCTTGATTTACTTTTATCAAAAAACTATTTAAGTAAATTTTTACAGTTAAGCTTACAGCTGGTTTTACTGTCAGTTAGATGCAAGTTCTTCGCACATTTCTAGTTTACATTTCCTTTTGTAATACAGTATATTTTAAACTTCTATCATGTAAACTTTTTTAAATTTTTTTAGTATTATTTGACTATGTCTTATTTTAGAAAAGAAATAAAAACGGAAACCCTGGCATCACAGTTAATAAACTTGGTCCCGAGTGCATAACAGTCTTGTCTTAAGTATAAAACTAGTTTTATGCTTGGGATATTGGTTTACCATTACAACTGAAACTATTTGTAATCAATGATGTAAAAAAGAAGTCATTTACTCGAATTCCCCCTTCCTTAAACATGTATTCAGTGAGAATCTGTTGTAATATCTTTTTAATAAATAGAAATATTGTTTTATGTATCCTTTCTTAAGAAAAACATTGAAACTGTTTTATGTAAATCACGATTTAAAGCTAATAGTCAAAATGAAGAAATACTTGAAACTTAAAAAAAAATTAGAAAATCCATGAAGTATTCCTGTCACTCACATTCAATCTCTGGCTTCGTTTAGTCTCCATTCTCCCTGGCTCTTATTTTGAGGAAATAGGGGCTGGTTGAGGGATGGCACTTACTGAATAACTAATTCTTTTTTCATCTGTCTTTGAGCCTCTCACTGGCTTTTACATTTGTCTTAATCAATTTCATAGTATCTAAGAGGGATGCATCTTCATTGTCCTCTGTGTTCGGGACTCCGGGAGCGTCTTTTGTTGTGGCTTTGCCGCTTTTATCCTAGCTTGATTGAGTTCCCCATGTAAGCTGATGTGCGAACTCTCTCTCCTCTTCTTAGATCAGTCCAGCCCAACTACATAGTGGACATTGCTTAGCTCCTTCTGTACTAGTGTGCTCCTTTCTGCCTTACCACCAGGCTGACGTTGCCTTCTGATATTAGTAAATCCAAGTTCTGTTTTTATGCCAATTTAGTATGCATCTGAAATGAAAGCTCTTGGTGCAAATTATGTCTCATATGAATTCGCTCTCAAGTTGCTAAAAATGCCCTCTCTCCGTGAGTGCAGCAACGAACTTATCCTCAAGTTTGGACACTCACAACTCGCGAGTCAGAAGCATTGTTCGTTGCTGCCACCTCTTTGTACAAAGTGTCTGCCTCCTCGAAGCGGGAATAAAATTGAACCATTAAGATACTGTACGGATCTTTGCGCACTCTTTTGTCCCTTTTTGTCAGTGAATTCAATCATTCGTAATATATTTACCTTGTAGTTTATTGACGTTGTAAAAAATAGCATGATTAATTGCTGTCTAGGCTAAAATTATGAAATCTGTTTTTATTAAATGAATCTTGAATGAGGGAATGTAAGAACCAGACAAATATTTTTATGCGAGGTTTGTATGTTTGGTTATCCCAGGACATAAAAATATAGTGGATTCTAAATTATACTTAGTATCCCTAATTTTAATGGTCAGTGAAGTGCTTAGGAACATACTTCGAAATGCCAATCTGTTCGAAATGGTTGAGTCCTATATTAAACAACGCTTCATGTCATGAGATGACCTAAACGGTAATCCCAGTGCTAAAATAACCGTAGTTGGACAACTTTACCTTACTGAAGGAATCATATGCATACAGAAACATTTTCTCTCTATTGACTGACAGTATGAAACTATTCGATATAGTGGAACCACGTGTGCTCCACTGTGTATCTGTGAAAAAGCCCCAAAACAAATGGCATTCCTCAGGTAGACTTGCCAAAATAATAAATAGACATACTAACTCGCGAACTGTTTGCAAAATCTGACCATTTCCTTTGCAGTGAAAGTAGATGATACTGTCATCGTGAATATATACCTGCCGATAGACTATAGAGATGAAAGTTCTGAAACGAAGTTTCTCTAGCATACGGAAAATTGAGTAAAATTAGAGCCTCTCACCTCCATTGGGTTTTGTTGGGCGAATTTAACTGTGACTTGAGAACAGTGATAATCCACGTATAACTCTGCTTCTTAGTCCGATTCCAAATGAAAGTGCTCTTCTACCCAAATCTGTCCATTTCAAGTATATATACCCCTTGGGATCAGTGTTTAACCTTCATCACGTGCTTGTTTCCAGTAGTATTGCCAGTCTTACACTAAGCGCAACCGTGCCGTCGGTTCTGTTCAGTTGGTTATATAAAGTGATTAACAACAACCACAACAATGATAACAAATTAGGTCACTTAATACCGAGCCCCTCCTCTGTTTTATTTTTTAATGTGCAAATTAATTAATTATTTATTATGTATTTTTAAAGGGAAAAACGAAACTAAGCAAGTGGATTCAATGTTAGACAGTTACGTCATAACAAATCTAGAGTCTGCTACGGATTATATTGTCCAGATATCTGCTTCTGCTGGGGGGAATGATGGAAGGATCAGTGATCCAGCTATGAACACAACTGCCGAAGGGAGTAAGTTGAACTGCTATTTATAGTATTCAGAAAAATACATATTGACAGGGAAGATGAGTCTCTCTCTCTCTCTCTCTCTCTCTCTCTCTCTCTCTCTCTCTCTCTCTCTCTCTCTCTCTCTCTCTCTCTCTCTCTCTCTCTCTCTCTCTCTCTCTCTCTCTCTCTCTCTCTCTCCCTCTCCCTCTCTTTGAAGCAATACTCTCAAATTTTCTTTGTCTAAAAAGACCAGGTCCCGCAGTAAAATTCTCAGAATTAACTCCTTTCTACAACCAAATCTTTTTTAATTAAGTTTTGTGAGTGACAGCCTGATGAATGAATCGGAGTTGTTTTTGAGCTCCTATTTTTGTGAATAAAGCTATTTACATGATTCAAGGTAAATTCCTTTGGCCAAAACTTCATATTTCATTATGATTGGCTTTACGTTTCCTGAATTACGTCTCATCGCGAAGGAGGATAAGGTTATACTGGAAACTCAAAACAGAGTTGTTTTGGACGTATTTCATGATGAGAATTTTTCGTTTAAGATTTGCCAACGAGTGCGAATGGGATGAAGAGCTTAAACTATATTTTGCTAGCTTATATTTCGAAGTTTTGGTTTAGTTCTCTTGTACGGTTTATAAGAGCTGCTCGATGGCCTTTTTTTTTGTGTGTGTGTGTGTGCTTTTACATCGCCATTGAAAGCCACTTGTTGTTTATGAAAAGACACTTCAATTTAGGTTCGGAACCTATGAGTGGTTCTGAGTTATCCGTCATTGGTTTCCTATATATTTTCTGCTAGTTTCCTTTATTGTCGTTTCAAGCATCATAGTGTTCTGCCATACTGCTTTTGAAATCGTTTCTTTGTTGTTTTTGTTTTTCGCTTCATCATTAAGACTCGAGGTATAAAGAATCCATATGTATTTCCAGCAAAAAATATAAATATTTCGACCTGATTTAAATATCCGTGCCTATTTTAGCTTCTTCTTCATGGAGGGGGGGGGGGTTGTCAGTAAGTTGTGCCTTTAATATCTCGCAGCTATATCATCTCGGATTTTTTTTTTTTTACAGGCTTTGAAGTTTCTGCCATTTTTTGTTTTTGTCCTTCATATTTTTTTAGTTATTATTTGAATTAGAGGTTTATCCTCCTCCTTCCCATCTCCTCTTAACCCACTTTCTTCCTAGTGTTTTATGAGTGCTTATGAACAGCAAATTATCTTAAATTACCACCTTTTTTGAAGCGGTAGGTGCAACCTAGTAAAGGACGATTTTCAACATATATCCATCAGAATTTTTTGCTGCCGTCCTTTTTTTGCAATATCCTTTTTTCTTCTAGTTCCAAGTCCTCCCGCAAATGTTGTTGCAGAGGATATTACCAATGCCAGTCTAACCGTTGTATGGTTTGAGCCGCTCAAACCGAATGGGCAAATCATTGAGTATAAAGTGGAACGCGGGGAATTTTCTGAAACAACTATGACCACGGTAATGTATTCTTTTATTTGTGTTATGACCCTGAATAGGAATTAATTAGTTTTGCAATCATTTGGATCAATACTTGAACCTGTCAGAATCCCGTCTGATCAAGTTCACTTTTCACTCATTTTAAAGACTGTTATTTTTACCTCATACTTTTCAAGTTTCATATAAAAGTCTTATTAGGTGGTACAAATACCACATGACGAGGATTAAAGTGAGAAAAATGGAATTTCACAACCTAGTTTTCTGCTAGAATGTGTACGGGGATCGCACTCTGATGATTCTCCGTGGTCCCCATTTGGCCAACATTAAGCTGGAAGGGTAAACAAGAATAATACTGGTGGCATGTGAGTACGTCATTCTTAAGCTAACTTTCTATGAAATGAAGTAGAAAAAAACCCACACAATAAAAGAAAAAACAGGAATGCGTTTGCCTTCCTGTCACTCGCATTTAGCCTCTGGCTCCTTTTTTCTACTTGCATTTAGAACCTTGCCTAGGAGACGGCACTAGAAAGTATGTGCATTTAGCTCTAATAGGCCTTTATTTTCTATTGACGGGAACAGCTCACAACCTAGAACGAGAAGAGATGTTTGTCATGGGGGCACATTATGGAGTTGTGACAGGCAAACTGAGGCTTAACAATGATAAAGGATATGTGTGGGCAGTAATTGGTTTAGTTAAGTGATATACAATACCGTTGTAGGACCAAGAGGTACTGGATAAAGCTATGGATGAAGGCAGAGACCAACTGCTGATTTTTTCTAACCCAAGGGGACGGAACATTCAAAAGTTCGAATTTAGCAACAAAGGGTATAGTAAAAGGATATGAGGTACAGATATGGGGGACATTTATCAACTGTTGATGGGCTTTAAAACCGCGGGAAGACGAATTTGGAACATCACTGGTATTTGGAATGTCAGTAATCAAACAAAAACCGACAGATATTGCGGTGAAAATCCGAAATAAAAATGAAGAAATTTTAGTGCAAGAAGCTGGCAATAATGTCAGTGCTCAAAGTGCCGGGCTACTGGCATGATTTCTCTTAACTGTGATATTCTTTCATAAACAAGCGGAACAATAAATGACCCAGGTCAACACGAAACAGTAGTTTGCATTCCCAAACCCGTTGCAGATTCAAGTAGCGGTCGAGAATCTCTCTCAGATATCTCTACGACCCCTCATCACCAACCAGCTTAACCTATTTTTAAGAAACATATGGGTTCACTTCTAACGAAATGAAACTATATATGCGTTGCTCGGACAATGTGAGGTGTTGCGGCAACATTTGTTCGGCTTCGCCGAGTAAAGTGTTGTGAGAGCGACACTTTGGTTTTGTTTCCTCGCTTCGATTAAACGCTGAAATTGTTAATCTCTAAGGATCTTAAAATAAAGACTAAGTACGCCAACTCGCAAAAGTTGCAAACCCCTCATTGCAACTAGCAAAAGTTGCAAACTCCTCTTCGTTGAATATTATTGTAGCCTAACAGCCGATTATGACTTAGAAGTCCCCTACATGTCTTACCACTGGAACCAAATTGATTACCACTAAATACACCGGAAACAAATAATAGCTACACCTACTAGCAAAAGTTGCGAACCCCTCATTGCCGAATATGATAATGAGCTAACAGCCGACTGTTGCTTAACACTCCCCTACATGTCTCACAACTAGTATCGGCCAATTTTTGGTTTCAGTGTGTACCTGACTGAAGTTGTTACCCCTTTTAAACTTTCAAACTGGTATATCTCATGAAGGAATTTTTCTATCAAAAAGTGGTTGACATTACTTTGATCAGCTCATCAAGATATATCGACTACCGTCGAAAAAAAAAAAATCTATCTGCCTTAGTTCAAAAATTCTTACGTCATCATTTAGAAAGGAGCAAAGGATAAACTCTTAATTTCTTTAGCAATGAGAGAACTTTTAAAGTTTAAGAGGCACACCTGATACAATTTCTCTACCGCAATCCCAATTGCTGATAACTGAATGATAAACTCAGCTAAAATCCCGAACAGAAATGGGTAAAAACATTAGATTTTTGGCCCCAGGCAAGATTTCTACGAAGCCTTCCAAAATACAGTTATATTCATCAATCCAGTCTAAGGTCCACACTCCGTAAAAACCGCAGAGGTTATACCCTTACCACTTTCTAAGAATAAACTGAAATCGGGGTGCTAGAAAAAAAAAAGAAAAAAGAACACTACAAAACTAAAGTGTTGTTCTCGCAATATAATTTCAGTGCGCATTACTTTAATATTTGCGAATCGAAAAATACTCATAAAACTTTGATTCTTTGTTTTGTTTGGCTAGCTGCCATTTATCTAGTGGGGCTCTAAGGGCTAGGGGAACTGCTGGTAAAAGGGCGTCCATCAATGCAAAATGGCGTAAGTGGAAGACAGTTGAGGTCTATTGAAGCAACATGATGGCAGTAAAACACATCGGAATTGTGTGTCAGCAGGGGCACAATTCAAGACAATTCGCACTGATATTTCGAGAAGCCTAGTGAATGGCTTTAGTCGGTCCAGGTCTCAAGAGGTTAAAGAAAATACAAGTCATGTAAAGTACATTTTTTTCGTTTTTTGCGTTCTTGGCCATAGGGTAACCTTCGAGTCGTTCTGGCGAATCAGAAACATCCACAAACCAGGGTAATTTCGTTGAATTGATAGAGGAAATATCTAAAGGCGACGAAAAGCTGAAGGCCACATTAAAACGCCGATTTGGTCACTATTGCGGTCCTCAATACCAAACCAATGCATTTACACTGATAGGAAATACCTCGCGGCAAGATATTATTTCAGGAGTAAAATCAGCTAATTACTACGCTATTCTTGTTGACCAGACAAAGTTTCTTGAAAAGAGCAATTGGCGATCCTACCAAGGTGGATATCAAATGGAAGAGCAGTATAGCAACTGATCGGCTACAAATATTAGACGCCGAAAGCTGATCCACCTCGATTTGTAAAATTATAGAAAGTTTTTTTTTGTAGATTTGATGTTGTGTGTTGCCTAATGTTATGACGGCGCATTTGTTATGAATGGGGAATCTAAGGGAGTACAAGGAAAGCATAGGGAGAAGAGTTATAAGGGCTCTCAAGGAGTTCTAGAATCCCTGGAAAAGAGTTATAAGGGCTCTCAAAATAGTTCAGTTAGAAATTCCAGCTTATAGTCAATTGGTGTCTACTCATTATGATATAAGTATGAAAAATTACTAATGGTCAATCCAATTCAAGACGTGTCGATGGATGTCGTTTAAGATTGTCATTCTTTTTGACCAGTTATAAAAACAATCCTATACTGATTATTCGATACTTCAATGGGAAAAGGGTTTCCCCGGAAGGTTTTAAATTAATTGGAAAAAAAGCTTTCCGAAAAGGAGTTATTCAGAGGAAAATAAAGAACCATATTAAACTGAAGACCATCAGAAATGAATTTCTATTAGAATACAAACTCAAAACGACCAGAAATTACTCATAAAGAAAAAATAGACCCAAAACGAACAGAAATTGAAAAAAACAATTATAGCAAACAAGCATACATCGGGTAGTAATATAAATGAATAAATAAATCTTAAAACGATTAAAACTTATATTGAATGTTCAAACCAAACTTATAACGAACAAAAATCACTACAAACAAGAATTTGGCTACTGCCCTCTTCCCTAACTGTGAAACTCTAAAGCCTACGGAGCTATGGGGCATGGATTT
>NC_088866.1:40525553-40594237 GCF_032884065.1 Artemia franciscana | reverse complement strand
AACCTATTTCATCAGTATTCAGAACAAAGATAGGTGGTAAGGATCCTTTCTTTTATCTTTGATTCTTCTAGAATAATGCTCGGGTATTTCTGAAGGAGTTTGTCAAAATTTGTCAATGGAAGTTTTCATTCGAAGTTTTGACTTGGTTGATTTTTGATTACCCAATCATCAATTCACTATGAGTTATTTTTAAGAAAAAAAATATTTTT
Source organism: Artemia franciscana (assembly GCF_032884065.1). Taxonomy (NCBI): domain Eukaryota; kingdom Metazoa; phylum Arthropoda; class Branchiopoda; order Anostraca; family Artemiidae; genus Artemia; species Artemia franciscana. The sequence continues at coordinate 40,594,028 of NC_088866.1, read as the reverse complement.
GTTGTTTGCTTGCAAACCCTCAAATTCAATTACATCGTGCCATAAACCAAGTAATATGCCTTAAAATTTCCATAAATCCATATTGTGGTGTGACATGCAGATTGTTCTTGACAGTGTGTTTAAAGCTAGAATCATAGATAATTCAGTGTCGTAGATTCTTACGATTGCTTGCTCCATTTTCATCTATTTCTCTATCTATTTTTGTTATTGGCATGTAAGTAATTTATCTATTACTAATACAATGTAGATTGATTCATCCATTTCTGATTAGATGTAAAGTCATTCTTCCAATCGCCAATATTAAAAAAAAAGAAGCAGGAACTGGAGAAGGAGCATTTTTTCTTATTTTGACCAAAGACTAAAGACTGAAGTTCTTCTAAAAAAGAAGGAAAACATCTGTACCATCTAGCGTGTCCAAATACAACCCTTGAGCTAGTTACTATAACTTAAAAACATCAGAGACAGGGACAAGATTAGTTGCATCCATTATTTACGACAAATATTTAAAGACTCAGTTTTTATGAAATAAATTATATTTATGAAATCAATAGGTTAGTTTCGAATAATCTGAAAAGATAACACGTATGGAATGTCTGTCATTTTTACAAGCAATGTTTGTCAAATACCAAATTTCTTTCACTTGTCTTTTCAAGTATTTTTCTCTAGCTTACGTATTTTAAGAAAACATCTGTATTTTTTGAAGCTTTCAGAAAATTTGCGAAACAGTGATTTTTTCGTTGAATGAAATAGGCGAAATTACTGAACTCGGCCAGTAGAATTTCCAAATTCTATTTTCTTCCCGTTTTTTGCCACTCCGTTGTCTGCTAAATGTAGGCTCTATGTCCTTTCTAGGTTTTTTAGGCAGAAAGCTGACGAAATCTGTTTTTGCTAATGTAGATACTATGCAGTGTCTATTAGGTTTTGCAGGTAGAAAGCTATTGAAACATGTTTTTGCTAATGTAGATACTATGTAATCTAGTAGGTATAATCTAGTAGTTTATCTTGTAGGTTTTGTTGGTAGTAAGTTGACGAAATTTCTTTTTGCTAATGTAGATACTATGCAGTATCTAGTAGGTTTCGTAGGTAGAAAGCCGACGAAATCTGCTTTTGCTAATGTAGATACTAACCATTATATAGAAGGTTTTGTTGGTAGAAAGCTGACAAAAATAGTTTTTGCTAATGTAGATACTATGCAGTGTCTATTAGGTTTTGCAGGTAGAAAGCTAATGAAACATGTTTTTGCTAATGTAGATACTATGTAATCTAGTAGTATAATCTAGTAGTTTATCTTGTAGGTTTTGTTGGTAGTAAGCTGACGAAATTTCTTTTTGCTAATGTAGCAGTATCTAGTAGGTTTCGCAGGTAGAAAGCCGACGAAATCTGTTTTTGCTAATGTAGATACTAACCAATATATAGAAGGTTTTGTTGGTAGAAAGCTGACAAAAATAGTTTTTGCTAATGTAGATACTATGCAGTGTCTATTAGGTTTTGCAGGTAGAAAGCTAATGAAACATGTTTTTGCTAATGTAGATACTATGTAATCTAGTAGGTATAATCTAGTAGTTTATCTTGTAGGTTTTGTTAGTAGTAAGCTGACGAAATTTCTTTTTGCTAATGTAGCAGTATCTAGTAGGTTTCGCAGGTAGAAAGCCGACGAAATCTGTTTTTGCTAATGTAGATACTAACCAATATATAGAAGGTTTTGTTGGTAGAAAGCTGACAAAATTAGTTTTTGCTAATGTAGATACTACGCAGCATCTAGTAGGTTTCGTAGATAGAAAGCCGACGAAATCTGTTTTTGCTAATGTAAACAGTATGTAGTATCTAGTAGGTTTTGTAGGTAGAAACCCGACGAAATCTGTTTTTATGGCACTTGGTATCTACCAAGTGACATGCAGTGATCGCAAATTCTGTCGGTCGGTCTGGTCTGTCCCGGTTTTGCTACTTTAAGCACTTCCAGGTAAGCTAGGACGATGAAATTTGGCAGACGTATCAGGAACCAGACCAGATTAAATCATAAATGGTTGTTTCCCCGATTTGACCATCTTGGGGGGGAGTGGGGGGACGGTTAAATCGAAAAAATTAGAAAAAATGAGGTATTTTTAACTTATGAACAGGTGATTGGATCTTCATGAAATTTGATTTTTGAAGAATATGGTGTCTCAGAACTCTTATTTTAAATTCCGACCGGATCCAGTGACATTGCGGGGAGTTGGGGGGGGGGGGGGGGGCTAAAATCTTTGAAAACGCTTAGAGTGGAGGAATCGGGATGAAACTTGGTGGGAAAAAAAATCACAAGTCCTAGATACGTGATTGACGTAACCGTAACGGATCCGCTCTTTTGGGGGAGTGAGGGAGGGGGGGGGTAATTCTGAAAAATTCAAAAATGAGGTATTTTTAACTTACGAAGGAGTGATCGGATCTTAATGAAATTCTACTTAAAAAAGAGTTAAAAGTTATCGGAGGGCAACTACCCCCCCCCCCACCCAACTCCCTTTTCCCTAAGTGCATCCGATCAAAAATTTACAGATAACCGTTTTTTTCAAAATAGTCCAAAGATCAAATAACTATGCCTTCAGGTTTCACAAACCCTCCGCAACCCACAGGAAAAATAGTCACAAGTCCTAGATACGTGATTGACGCAACCGTAACGGATCCGCTCTCTTTGGGGAGTGAGGGGGGGGGTAATTCTGAAAAATTTCAAAAATAAGGTATTTTTAAATTACGAAGGAGTGATCGGATCTTAATGAAATTTGATGTTTGGAAGGATATCGTGTCTCAGAGCTCTTATTTTAAATCTCGACTGGATCCGGTTACATTGCGGGGAGTTGGGGGGGGGGGCTAAAATCTTAGAAAACGCTTAGAATGGAGGGATCGGGATGAAACGTGGTTAAAAATAATCACAAGTCCTAGATACGTGATTGACATAACCGGAACGGATCTGCTCTCTTTGGGGGAGTTTGGGGGCGAAGGTTTAATTCTAAAAAAATTAGAAAAATGAGGAATTTTTAACTTACGAAAGAATGATCAGATCTTAATGAAATTTGGTCTTTAGAAGGATCTTGTGCTTTAGAACTCTCATGTTAAATCCCGACCAGATCCGGTGACATTAGGGGGAGCTGGAGGGGAAGCCGGAAATCTTGGGAAACGCTTAGAGTGGAGGGATCGGGATGAAACCTGATGGAAAAAATAAACACAAGTTATAGATACGTGATTGACATAATCTCAGAATACTGATACGTGAGTCTTCCAATCTCAGAATACTGATGTGTGGCATGCTATTCGACCCTAAACATACTTACAGTCCATAAAAAGTGAATTATTATTATAAACCCTTTACTCAATAACACTAACGACTATGAAGCGTCCGCTTAGTTGCACACCAATTTTTAGGTTGAAGGTTAGAGGGTTGGAAAGGAAAAAGATATTAAGACTTAAAAAGCATTCGGAGCCTGCACTTGTAAATTTTGTATTAGAGGTGCTTTAGACCTTAAATAGTATTTTTGCCCCACACTTTTAAACTTTCTTTGAGAGGTGCCTTAGATTAATTGAATGCATATTGAGATAATTACAGATCTGTCCTATGGCCTCTCTTGAGGGAGCTAAAGGGTTCAAATAAACAACAAAATTTAAGCAATTAGTAATACAATTTTTTGTCGAAATGTTTTTGAAGGTAATCGGTAAATGAAGCCCTTGCAGTTTCTCACTAACTGTATTTGGTACACCCTAAAATGCTTTCAATTAAGTTCGAGTAAAATTTTAACGCAAGTAGTTGGTGGGTTGAGGGATTGAAATCCCCATTCCAGTTAACCAATATATACTGAATTATTTCTTTTCGTTTGAAGTTTCAATATTGTTCTTTACTTGAATGTTACAAATTACATTTATTATAATTTAATCTTGTAAATAAAACTGTTTTTTTTTTTGTTTTTTTTTCACCACAGGTAGAAGATTAAATGCCATTGTAAGTTTCAAAACTTCCTACCTTATTGTTATGTTTTGTTCATTTTGGCTTGTTTTCCAAGAAAAAGAAATGTTTTAAATGAATGTAATAAGGGCCTTGAATTTTTTTTTAAATAAATTTTTATTTTTGCGAAAAAAAATTTCCCTGCCAAGCAATCATTTTGTAGGCTTTGAGATGTATTTTCCTTTTTGTCCGAACTTACCATCTTACTGCTGCCGTAAAGATATAGTAATATTCATTTCTTGCAAAAAATAAGTTAAACAAATGAAGATCAAGAATGGGTCTTTGGAAGGCTGAATAAAACGAATATTTCGGGAGAATGACCCCCTCTCTTCTTCAGCACTATAAGTGAGTTAGAAGGAAGTGCGCTCTCATTGTATGAGGCCAATGTGTTTTACGAAATTGTATTCCTTTCTAGGACCAGTGAACTTTACTCAAGTTTCATTAGAACTGTGTGGCGTGGACGATAAGAAATATTGGTATAATATAACTGTCCAGGCGAACAATGCTTTGGATGATAATGAATTATTTGAAGGCCAATGGTCTAGAGTCACTACGCAGGAGTGTATTAGAGGTAAGTTCATCCAGTATTGTCAGACTGAAGTGTAAAGCTACACTGAGTTGTTACCAGGGTTATTAATTAGACAGATGCAAAAGAAAATATTTAAAACTTGGTCCGTAATTGCTCTTTTTGGGGTTCAAATCAATCCCAATGACTCACTTTTTCTTGTACAAGAGTGGACAAGTCCCTATCTCATCTTACTCCTTTTAACTAATTAGTCTTCTTTCTAATTAACTTAGTTTGGCCAAAAATCACCCTTTTTCTAGTTTTTACTGTTTCCTACCTCTCTCTCTCTCTCTCTCTCTCTCTCTCTCTCTCTCTCTCTCTCTCTCTCTCTCTCTCTCTCTCTCTCTCTCTCTCTCTCTCTCTCTCTCTTCCCTTTTTCTGTGTAGCTTCTGTTATTACATTCTTTGACAGTGGCTCTTGTAAAAGAGGATATTGTTGTCTGTGGATAAAATCAGAAAGATTGTAAGTTAAAGAACATTGCAAAATTATTAGAGAAGAAAACATAACAGTTACTGAAGAACGCTTATGCATAGTTTTGTATTTTCAGGTATATACATTGGTACTACTGTGATTGTCGTCGTTTGTAGCGTTATCGGTTTTGCAGTAATCATTATTGCCTTTATACTAGGAGGATCACGGTTGGTTTTTTTAATTGTTTTTAATGTTGTTATTTGCTTCTTGTTTGTTTTAATTTACAAAAAATTAAGCTAATTGTTAGTACAAAAACTAAAAGGGAAAAAAGATATAGAAATTCAAAACCCACGACATTAAGACTCTAAATTGTTGGTAGATAATAAATTATGAGGGATTGAAATCACGATAAATAATTTTTGTGGCTTATTACTACTAAGCTTAGTGAGATTTGTCTCGTGAGAAGTATATTTTTAATCTTTATATTTAAGTTTTTTTATTCTTGGTGCCTTGCTCCCTTTTTTAATATTATAATGGCCCCTTTGATGTTTTAAATTAAATTGTAGATTTTATTTGACAACCGCTGCAACCAGCATTTGTGTTCCATCGCTACCAGTGCCACAGCACTGATGCCACTAGTGTAGGTATTGCAGCCCACGGTCTCTCTTGGACTATTTTTGACCGGCCACAGAGCTCTACTAGTTCTGCTCTCACTGGTATTTGTGCTGCAGGGTGACTACAGCTATGACCAGTACGGATAAGACAAGTGTACTATTTGTGCTGTAGTATTTGCCCCACGGTGTCACAAGTCTGCTATCGCCCTTCCTAAAATCTTATATTCCCTCGGGAACGATATCTCAAAATAGCATAGGACCTCTTTTCTATACCCCAAAAACCCTTTACTCTCTCTCTCTCCTCCTTGATTCCCTCCTTTTCTTGATTTTTTTGTGATATTGAATTACATTGTTATTCTTGGTGCTCTTTTTAGGCTACAGAAGAAATATGTCAACTCAATGAGTGCAGCAAAGACGGCGCAATTTCCTTGGGGATCTGGATCAACCTCTATGGTAATTTCCCTCTAATGCCCATTGGATTTTTAATTAGTCTTCTTTCTAATTAGCTTGGTTTGGCCAAAAATCACTTTTTTCTAGTTTTTACAGTTTCCTACCTCTTCTCTCTCTCTCTCTCTCTCTCTCTCTCTCTCTCTCTCTCCCTCTCTCTCTCCCTTTCACTCTTCTTCTTTCTCTCTCTCACTTTGTCGATCCTGTTCCTTCCCCCTCCCTCTTTTTAGGAGAATTATCTACTTAATTGTCGATAAAGCACGAAAGGTAATCGGTGGAAAGTTGAATTTTTGGTAAAAAAAATTTCTTTGATAAAACATTAAAAATCGAATATTCTTTAGTAACAAATTATTTTTGCCCGTATTGTTTTCTACAAACTATGCATTTATTACTAATTGTATAAAAAAAAGAAGTAATTTAAGAAGTAATCCAATACAAGTGTATATCTACAAATAATATGGACGAAATATATACGTATTAATTATTTGAATTCCATTCAAATGAGCTGAAAAGACTCGACAGAACCTTCGCGACTAGAAAATAAATTACCAGTTAACAAAATGTATAAAAAAGATATTACTAATTTATCAATCATTGAATAACCATTGAACTATGACTTTGGGTAATAGCTAACTTTTCCTTCCTGTAGTTCGTTCATTAGTTTAGATAAAAGCTTTTGCTTCTTGACCTATTCAAAATAAATTAATATTTGTCATCGCTTCCTGGAGATTAATAATAAAAAAAAAAGTAATTGTAGTGTGTAGGATACATTTCTCAAACACTAAATGTCAGTGAAGTACTTTTTTATACAATACTACTTTTTCAGTTTAAAAAAGATGCTGTAGATGACAAAGAAATGCGAGAAAACACGAGCACGGCGTCTATAAAGCCGTTGTTTGACAGAATAAACCCTGATTTAACGTTCTCAGATGTTGCGATGTCAGAAAGAACCGCGGAAACTCACCTTGAAGGAGAATTGAAGGATAGTCAATCGAGCGTGACCTCAAGTGGTATAAGTTCTGGGAAGGATAGTGAGGACAAATTTATTGAAGTTCGATTAAAATCGAGGCAGTCCATGGATTCCGGTGCAATTTTTGATAGCACGGTAAGATTCAATTTTGAGCATATTTGTCATTTCTTCTTCCTTAGTTTCATGTTAAATATTATCTATCATATTAATAGGTATTAAGGTTTGTGTTATTTTAAAAATAATTTTAAAATGGTGTGGCAACTTTTAAAACAGTAACCAACAATTAAAACCCAGTTCCTAAAATCGGTTTCAATCATGAACCCTCTTCGCAATCTAGATTCAGCAGGTGTAAAGATTTTCAGCAGAGATGGTAATTCTTCAAAGCTCTGGAAAGGTCTGATCCATATATAAAAAATTCATACCAATAGATTCATACAAAATGGAACTAGCTCGTGTCTCGGCTCTCTGCCAAAACAGGTAATTAGCCTTTTTCAAACCACACGCTAACAAACTGCTATTTGAGAAAATAAATATCACAAAGCATTCCCGTAGATCAGCTCGAGTGATTAGAAACCCATTGAAGCTTGTTAAGTCTCCCTGTAGGCAAACAAAGGGTATAGAAGATACTGATCCCACTTTTTCGGCTCATCTCTGACGAATTTTCTTAGCTCTGCACTATAGTCCCATTTAACCTCTCAACTAATCCATCCATCTCTGGGTGGTAAACGCTGGTACGATGGTGTTTAATGTCAGGGGCCACACACAGTTTCTGCATTGCCTGGGAGATGAGGTTACTTCCATTATCGGTCAGGATCTCTGAAGGTATCCCCACTCGGGGGTAAAACTTGATCAATTCGTCTGCTATCTTCTGTGAATTTGTCGAGCGAAGCGGTATTGCCTCTGGATATCTGGTTGCATAGTCACCTATCACTCGCATCCACTTGAAACCAGTTTTGCTGATCTCTGGAAGTCCCACCAGGTACATTCCAAATTTTGTGGTAAGGAGTGTCAATGATTGGGAGTGGTTGCAATGACATTTGCTCAATCTGGCGTTTTCAGGTAGTCATGACACCCTTGACTATGTTTTGTCATTTTCCAAATAATAGACATTCGACCAAAAGAATCTTTCCAAAATCCTGTCAGAAGTTCGTTGCCCTTTCATATGCACCCCATAATTTAATTACGGGCTAGTTTTAATACGTCTGTTCTGTTGACTGAAGGAACCACTAATTGCCAGTTCTGCTCGCCCTGATTTTCATCCTTGACAACTCGGTAAAGGATATCGTCCTTTGCAATAAATCTTTTGCCTCTGTAGATTCAGCTTAGCCCGCACCCGCAATTCTTGCAAGGTTTCGTCCACCTCCTCCAACTCAGGAAAACCTTTTCCTTTCTCTGCAGGCTGCATAGGAGCCTCCTCTCCGTCTGATTTACTCTTAGACGAGGCCTTCCTTTCTCTACGCCTCTGCCCCCGACTTTTTGTGTTTTTCCTCCATCAGAAAACACTGAGTCGTCGAAGTCAAACTGCCTTGCCTCCGGAATGTGCGTTTGTGACTCAAGTTGTCTGTTTGCTTTGGGTTTCAATGTCAAAACTCCTCAACTTCCAAATATACCAGCCTCAAGAACTCCGAAAAATTTCTTCCTACCAGGAACTTCTTTGGGATCCGATCCGAGACTGCAACCTTCACTAGAAGTTCAAAAAGCAAACCATCTGCTTTTTCACCCATACGTTCACTATTTTTGTAGAGTATTCGTGTGTGTCGCCATGTAAGTATCTTAAGTTTCTAGGCTCCTACCAGCACCACGATTCTCCTGGTACCAACCGAGTGCAACCCACTGTCCCCGCCAACTCCTGTTAATCGGGCCTTTCCGGGCTCTAAGCTAGGAAACCCTGTCACGAATCCTCTGTTTCATGCTTTTTCCTCGGACAGTTTTTCGCAAAGTGCAACATGTCACACACAAAGCAGGCTCTTTTGTTTCCTGCGTGGCAACTCTCGCGTGAGCTTCCTTCCTTGGACTCAGCTCTCGCTTGATGAAGGTTCTCTCCTCCTTCACGTTTGCCGTCTAAAACTCTTCTGTTTCCTTCCATCCTTGCCCGGACACTGGCATCGGTTAGCGCCACCCGTCTTCAAACAATCTTTCATTGTTATTAGCTAGAGTGCTATCTTCGGTAAAAGAAACAGTCTCCTTAAGAGTTTCGAACTGCCTCTCACGAAAAGCTACCTGCTGCTGATACGGCACTGCCCCCTGTAAACTGCTCCACCCGTAACAGCTATAAGAGCACTTCTACATCCTTCAATTGCACAACCACTTGCTGGCCAAATTTTCTGCCTGCACTCTCAGCGAGGTCAGACTGAGTCATCTATTGAAGTTGGTTGCCAGCTTCCTTCTGAATTCTCCATAGGACTCCCTTTCTTCCATTTCAGAAGCGTATGTGATACGTTTCATTTGTGAGTTTCAGAGTTCAGAGTTTTCTATTCACCAATTAATACCGACTGGAAATACAATACTCATATTCTGCCTCGAAAGGCTCCATGGCCAAGGATACAAGGGGGATAAAAAAAAATACAATAGAAGCAACAACCAAAAAAGGGAATGATAACCAAATAATATGTAAGAATAAAAAGAGAACATAACTTGAGGCCTGGGAGTCAAAACACAGAGAAGACAACCATACACCATGAATGAAACACTCGGGGGACATCAACTCCTCAGAGGAAAAGGGAAAAAAATAATCCAAAATAAATAAATAAAAACAAAATGCTATTCTGTTTCATTCTTAACTAAATGGTGGTTAAGAATCCTTTCAAAAGCTCAATCCTTTAAAAGGGGATTGAAAACTAACCTTATAGTATGGGTAGGAGGAATGCAGAAATTATGTGAAGAACAAAGGCTGTATGGAGCAGAATCAGAAATAAACACAGGAGTTTTTTGAAGAGATTTTGGAAGATTGTCGTGAAGCTGATGAAAGACAAAAGAAGCACAAGAAAGAATGTAAATAGACTGTAGATTTAAGAGCGGTTTTGGTGAGGAACGATTGGTGTCCATAACCAGACGCCGTTCTTTATTATGTATGACAGCACGTGACCGTAGTGTAGAAGGAAAAGTAGACATCCATACAATGGGACAATACGAAACCAATGATTGGACAAGGCAGAAAAAAAGAAGCATCAGAAGAAATCCAGGAAATGTGTCCTAATTTTCGAAGGATACCCAAACTCCTTGAGATTTTAATCCTAATCATGGCTATATGGTTTCTTAATGAAAGGCTCCCATCAAGCAGGATACCAAGAAACCGGACCACCCGATTCTCTGGTCTACACAAGGAGCCTTAAAAGGTGTGTAAGCTGAAGGAAAGCTACACCAATTCGAGAAAAAAAAATAGGAAAACGTGACTTGCCATCATTCAAGGCCAAGTAATTCGCATCAAAACCATGAAATAGCTCTCTCGCATATTGTCACAAGGTTAGACTTCATATCACATTCCGTCTTCCCAAAGGTTCCAAAAGTGGTATCACCTGCAAAACAACGGGAAAATCTTCATAAGAAGTAGTATTGGAACACGAACGAACATCAGGACGACAAAACTCGCAGCATGCTAGAGGCCTGGTGTTTTTGACTGCCGAAATCAGATCATAAACATAAATCAGAAATAAAACAGGGCCAAGAATAGGTCTCTGAGGGACGACATAATCTACTTCAGAAGGGGTCGAGAAAAGCAGATCAATTAAAATAAGCCTACCGGAAAAATATGATTCAAACCAAGAGAAAGCATATGATCTTATACCAGTATGCGATAATTTCCGAAGAAGAATCCAATGGGTCAAAGAATCAAAAGCTTTACGAATATCCAAAAGTAAAGCTGCTGGGATATGACCAGAATCCATTGCCGAATGGATGAAATTCAAGAGAGCTACGCAAGCATGTACTTTAGAGTGATTCGCTCGGAATCCAAACTGGAAATCATGCAAAAATTCTTTTGCATCTAGAAAAGTAAGAAGCCTGGATAGCAATAAAAAATTTTGCTGAAAACAGATAGGAGAGAATTCGGCCTATAATTGGCAGGATCACTCCGAGAACCACGTTTATGCAGCACTATAACCTTAGCTCGATTCAGGGAAAATTCTTATCTCGACAGACAGATTGACAAGCTTAGCCAATGGTGATAGAATAGCTGGCAGAATGGCACGGATAACCCTTGTAGGAAATCTGTCTGGCCCTAAAAACGATGATCCTTTAAGAGTATTCCTGATATGAGCTACCTCAAACTCAGAAACAGGGTTCAAGACCATTGACTTTAAACATGGATGTCCAAAATAGGATCTGAAAATGCAACGAGAAGTCACAGAGCTTGCAGAGGAAGGAATTGTCTTCCCTATAAAAGCAAAATAAGAGGTACGCTCTAGCTGAACATCTTATTCTCCTTGGACGGTTTTACCATCGTCTATCAGCGTTGTTGGAACTGAAGGTAGAGCAGGAGTAGCTATAAGAACTGAGCTAATTAAATGCCATATCTTTCTAACATTCTAACGTTATAATAACTTTTTTCCAAAGCCTATATCCTGTAACCTTCGTACTTACCCAAAAATATGGCAACATCTAAATGTTGGGCCAAACTCATTCCCATTAGGTTGCTTTCGGTCAATTAGTTTACCCAAAATAACCTAACAACAGTTCAACATCTAAATGTTGGGCCAAGCCCATTCCCAGTAGCTTGCTTTCAGCCAATTAGTTTTTCCCCAAAATAACCTCAAAACATGAGAACATCTACAGTTGGCCAAAAAATATTCCCAGTAGCTTACTTTCAGTCAATTAGTTTACCCAAAATAACCTAAAAACATGCAAAGGTACATCCCAGTAGCTCGATTTCGGGCAATCAGTCTGCCCAAAATAACCTGAAAACATGGAAACATCTAAAGTTGGCCATAACCCATTCCCAGTAGGTTGCTTTTGGTCAATTAGTTTACCCAAAATAACCTAACAGCACAGTCAACATCTGAAGTTGGCCAAAACATATTCCCAGTAGCTTGCTTTCATCCAATTAGTTTACCCAAAATAACCTCAAAACATGGCAACATCTAGAAGTTGGCCAAAACCCATTCCCAGTAGCTTGTTTTCGGCCAATTAGTTTACCCAAAATAACCTCAAAACATGCAAAGGTAACCTCAAAAAAATATACGTGTAGATAAATTATTCTAGCTTGTTCAAGCTTGGACTCGAGATAATTTTTTCGTTCATTCAGTGTTCTGAAAAACAGAAACAAATTTATATTCTGAATACATATTAACGATGACCATGAGTTTTGTTTAATGAAGAAAGATAAGAAGGAAAGGTAACCTATCGGTGGTATTATACAACAGAACGACGTAAGTTCAAGTACATTCGTAGGACGCTTTTCTAGAGGGGTTTAAAAAAGGCAAAAAATAGACGAAATATATGGGAAATATAGGAAATCAACAGGGAAATCCGATAGTCCTGTGATTTCAGGAGAGTTGGACTAGACCTGAGACCCTTCATCCTTTGTACGTCTTTAGGTAGCATTTCCTCTTTGAAGCTTAAAGGCTCACTAAAAGCAATTTTGTCCCCCATTGGGAAAGTATAGTTCTGAAACTTGTTTTCTGGACACATACTTGGACTCAGTGATTCCTTAGAAATCTCCACTGGAATATTTTCTTTGAGGTCACTAGCGGCTCATTAACTTCTTTAGAATAGTTTACTGTAGGGTGTTTGGTAAGTGTGGATAAATGGGGTAGTTGAATATTTGTCATATGTAATTAAAATTAAGCTCTATTTTACTTGTTTATGTTTCAAATAGTACATATTTGAGATTGCATAATTTTTTTCATAATTTCAGTTACAATTACATAAGTTAAATGTTATTAGAAGTTACTTAATCATCAATTAAGTAACATCATATTCTTATCCCAATAAAATCTTCAATAAAAACCTTGGACCAATCCAGTGATATTGAAGCAAATAAATGTTAGAGATAAATTGTTTAAGTCTCAAATAACTAACCCAATACAAGGAAATAAGGAGTTGTATAAAGCTTATCGAAACAAGTTGAATACCGATTTAAGAAATGAAAAAAAAAAGAAATACTTTTAGAAGAAGTTTAAGGAGGTGGAAGGATGCCCTAGAAAAACTTGGGGATTAATAAAAGAAGTGATTGAACTAAAAACAAGCAAAGTTGACGGTGAATTAATCAGTTCAAAGGGAGAGACTTTAAAGTTGGAAGATGATATATTTAATGAATTTTTACCCATGGGTGAAGGAGTTTTTACCCATTTTTACCAGATTTTTACCCATGCATGAAGGAGTTAAATACTTCTAATAGAGTTATAAAACGGACCGTTTCTTTTAAATACCTTGGGATTGTAATTGATGAAGCTCTATCTTTTAAGCAGCATGTAACTTTAACTAGTAAAATTTAGGCAAAAAATAAAGGTATAATGAAGAAACTCCAGCATTTCTTTGTTCTAAATCTATTTTCTGCCATCTTTATTTTTCTCTTATACACCCGTATATACTTTATTGTTTAAGTATTTGGCTCTCCAATTTTCCATCTATCCTCAAACCAATAAGGGTTCTACAAAATCATGCAGTTAGGCTTTTAGCAAGGATTCCTCCTCGTCAGTCTGTTCGGGAATTTTATCCGACCTTAAACATTTTGGGAATTTTATGTATTGCGGTTTATTTTTGGATTACTCCAGAATATTCAACCACGTTGTTTTAATTATTTATTATGCGTTAGGTCTTTTGTTCATTCGCACGATACAAGGGGTAGTGTTGATTTAAGTGTTTCTAGAGGCATTTCTTCCCGTTTGTTTTTCTGTTTTATATAGGGGTACACGGATTTGGAACAGTTTGACGAGTAATAGAAGGAGTATTAGAGATCCCGTTGTATTTCGAGTAACCACTAAGGAACTGCTTTTTGTGGATTATGAGTTTTGATTCATTCACATTGATTGTGGGGGTTTTGACGATATGTAGTTCCCAGAGGAAAAGTAAAGTAATGATGTTTTTTTTTTTTTTTTTTTTTTCATATTTATATTTGAGTGTGGTGGTATTAGTGGCGTCGGTGGTCTAGTGTTCTTTTATTTTATGCGTTTTGTTCTCTCTATCTCCCCCTCGGACAAGATTTGCTTTTTAGGGGAGGTAGTAACCATTTTCGGTTTATTATCTGTTTAATGAACAAATCCTTCTCTCTCTCTCTCTCTCAATAGGATCTCCATCATGTGCAATGACTATGTTAACACATTTCCAAAAAATTGTATCAACCAGATAGGATAAATCTGCATTGACATCAATTTTGTACTATCCTCGTAATTCATTGAGTCAAGTATATTGAACCTGTGATTTTTCTTGATTCTAGACTCTACGGACACTCTGTTTGTACCAAGTGTAGGTTCCCTGAATTTATTGCTTGAATTATTGGGGATTGAAAGCATCCTAAGAGCTTATAATAATAATTTTAGTTTGTTTTGCAAATTTTCAATATTATGTTACCGCCTGAACTGCTTATGCTTTGAGGTTGTGTGCATTTTGCTGCTTTAATCTTACCATATTATGCCGCTGGATATAGTTAATTTTAAAATGATGCTGACTACTTAGGAAAATTTATGCACATAGGTCTATTAACTTCATAATTTTCATTTGCTAAAATTTCAAGAAACATATGCATAAACTTGGTGTCAAATGGCATATTAGTAGGATAAAACCCAAGGTGCTTCCATTAAACTGTCAATACTAGGTTTCCTTCGAGTTTTAATTTAATGGGCTACTTTTTTAGCTATGTTTCGTCAACTAATTAAAATTATATTTCCTTTCAGGGTGGCTATTCTTGTGGAGAGACATCAGGGAAGAAACAAGACGTTGATCGATCAGCATCATCGTGTCTTCCAAAAACATCTGCCAAAGTGACTGTATCCTCGCTCCCTGAAGGTTACTCCCGTTTCGGAGTCGAAGATAAAAAAAACATTGGATTCGAAAGATAGGGTTTCTGCCGGATATGTACCATATCCTTCTGAAAATATAAAGTCGAGTCCTTCATTAAGCGGTCGCTCTACAAGCTCAGAGTCAAGCTTATTGCAAGACAAGCATTACGTTTTGCAACCCAAGATTGTTTCATCAAAACGTGATTATTTTGAACTATGTGAAAAACCTTTATCAACCAAGGATAAAAACCCTAATAGCTACATAAGCTTGCCGTTAGAGGATGAAGATAATAAACTATCCCAAGGATATGCTCATGTTGGGATGGGACCCAGTATAGGGTATGTGCCTGCACCTGATTTCAAAAAGTCAACTCTGATGGAAATGCAAAATTTTCCAAAATCATTTAAAATGCCCGAATATCAGGCAGAAGATAAAATAGACAATTGGGACCCTTCTACACTGGCTGATCTTGCCTTTAAAATGCCTGATAGCCCAAATAAGTCAGAGGTTGGGCCTGCTCAAAGTTATGTTCATGTAGGTTTAGATACTAACGGTAAAAGTGAAGGTATGATAAATTCAAAGTCATGTATTTCGGATATTTGTTTAGACCAAAAGGACATACAAGTACCAATACCTCCTGAAGGCTATGTTCAGGTCGGAATCGAAAATAAATCCCAGGTCCAAGGTTATATACCCACATTGCCAGATTTTAAAAAAGATAAGAAGAATTGTGGAGGCTACGTGACTGTGGATTCTCAGTGATTTGAGACTATTGTATGAATCTTTGGTTTGATATATTCAGCTGGGTGTTTTTTGGTTGTGAAAACAAAGAGACACTTAAAGTCCTGCCAGTATAAATTCACTGCAGATAGTATTTGCAAGTTTCGTTGCTTCTTTCAGCTGACTTGGCTACAAAGACTACATTTCTGTTATTTCCTACCATAAACAATGACGTGAAAAATATATCAAAATGAAAGACCAATTATGTTTTGTAGAATTTTTTTACCTTTATTAGGCAAGTTGCTACCCTGGAACTAGGTGGATTTTTTTTTTCGTACTAACTGCCTTAATAATAGGTGAAAGGAAATGTTTGTGAAATGACGTATATATATATATATTTCTTGCCTAAATGACGTATTCTAAAACTACATCTTTTTGATGCATTGAAACTATCTGGATTAGCTTCCATCATAAATGAAAACTATTCTATGAGTGACCAGTTAATTGTCTTTTTTTTAATTACTTACCAAAGTTATTGCTTTTTTACCACCTTTTTACTATTCTAAAAGGTGAAGGGTAAACAAGATTGTAACTAGTCTTTGTTTTGCTATTTTTACCCTAAAACTACTTGCAAATTGGAGAGTTAAGGAAGGGACGAATACTCTGACAAAAAATGCCAAGCTAAACTACACCTTAGGAGTTTTAAATAAGTATCTTGCTTTAAATTAATCAAAGATCTGTTTGTTGGAATTTTTGGGAGGGAAGGGGTCCATTGAGTTAAAAAAAAAAGAAGCAGAAACAGGAAAATTGTATGGAAAACACTAAAAAACGATTTGGAAAAAGTAAAAATAATGAAATTAGAGAAGGAACTGAATTAACGTCGATTGACTACCAATTTTGCTGATACTGCAGTCGTGGAAAGGACTAGAGGATGTTTGCGTTTCTGCAGAAATGTCTAGGGGATTAAATTGATCTTTTAGTATGATTTCATTGTGAATTTTTTCAGTGCCGAGTGTACTTCATTTTTTTTCTTTTTGGATCTATATTCAATTTATATCATTCTTTCAGCAGAGTTTTATTTTTAATGATCTTTTATTGTACACATACACCCTTGGGTTCTTCTCACGACGAATTTATTATCTGTCTTGTGTTGATACAGGGCACTTGGAGATAGTTGTCCCCTCCCCCCACTTATATTTTAATAAATACCTTCTTTGAATTTCCATCCCGCCCATCTCCTGCATTTTTGCGAATAGGTGGCACTGTGTGGGTGCTAATCATTGGCAGAAAAGGTATGATCACATCTATTTTTGTTTTAGATAGTATCTATTTGTATACAGAATACAGATTAATCTATGAATGTATTGCCTATCTCCTCTAAAACCTTTCATCATCAATCAGCAAAATGCACAATACTGGTCCTTCACAGAAAAATCTGTATTTATGATGCAGTCTCTACAGTGTTGAACATTTTGTTATAAACGTTTGGTAGTCACTCTTCAAGAAATATTAGAGCTTGAATAGAGTGCCAAACTCACTACGCTAATCTGACCTTGTGTCAAACTTTACTACCTTGTTTTCCCCAAAGCTCAAGATTTAATCTGATGAGGGTGTAAATCAGCAAGGTTTTTCTTTAATTTTTGCTGATGAAGACAAGTGCCCAGCAAAGAGTGATAGAGCTTGTTGATAGATGGCGAAAATGTTTTCGAGTAAAGTGGTTGGTACATTCATTGTCTTTGTTCCTTGCATAAATCAATCCACTCCAACAATGCAGTTGTGACTATAGTGGCCACTGTATATGATAGATGAAGGGCACCTGTTTGATTACTCAAGTTGTACATTTCGAATCTCACAGCTAAGTGGAGTTCTATTTTACGGTTATTAGTTCTTAAAACGATTTTAGTCACACTTTGGGATTATGATTTCATTATTTATTTTGTTAAGTTTTATAGCTGTACACGTTAGATTAAAAAAAAATGCTAACAATTTTTATTTTTGATATGAGGATTTTCAAATATTGTTTTCTTCCCCTTCTTTGGTAGATCCTTTTACATCCCTTGTTTGTTTCACAGTTAACCCACAGTTGTGTCTGGGTCAGTGAACTCTTGGTAAATAGAGATCTTTTTGTCGAACTATGAAAGATTCTTCTTTTCTTCTGATTTCGCCTAAATTTCATTTTACCTTCTTTGCGCGAGATCGAAAGGACATGGTACTATGAAGCTCCAATTGTTTGTAAATCTGAGGCCTGAAATTTATTCATAGGACGCACCAGAGAATAAAATTCCAAAAAGCCTAGTAAATGAGCAAAATTGCAAAGTACCGTCCTCCAACAAAATTATCCTAAAACTTAAATGAAAGAAAGTGAAATTTGTGACGCTTTGGAATAGGAAAATCTATAAATACTTCTTTTAAAAATGTAAACAAGTATCCCTTATAATTTGGCTCATCAAATCGTTTCAGTAGATATTGATATTTTCAGCTCGTACGGAACCAATAACCAAAGAAAATATCCGTGCGCCTGCCCCACGCCCATCTTAATTTATCCGAATCAATATAAATAGGGTTTGTGGAGTGGACAGGTTCAACGATAAACTTGTCACATGTTTTGAATTCTTGCCAGTGTACGGAAGAAAATTTCAAATTTTGCTGCAAAGCTTTTTGTAAATGCTTGAAATAGAATCATGTTAACGTTTCCTCATCCTTCGCCATTATAATTGGTTAAATACATGAATATGCTAGATTTCTTCTTTACACCAAGCTCATACACCGAAAAGGTTTCCTAAGGATTTAATAATGTTTTATTTCAGGTCATTAAAAAGAACTTTACAAATTACTAATTGATTAACCCCTTATTTTTTTTTATCCTCCCTGTAATTACATGACACCTAATCCATGACTATGTCTTTTATATGTTCCTAATTAAGTATCGATTAGAGTGAGCAAATAATACAAATTTGTTTGCTATGTGATTCGGAGGGTCCGGTGAAACAAACAAATTGTATAAAATATACTGTTCGCTATTGAAGATATATCTAAAAAAAACGATAAGCCATTGAAACATCATCTATGTAAAAAATGATTCTAATTAAACGTGAGAAATCAGTAGATAAATGACAATAAAGAAAGAAGCCAGGAGTGAAAAGAGTCAATTTATAGCATTTCTATGCGTCAAATTTAGTATTAATTATTGGCGAAAAAAATTCGAAAGCAAAATCTAGAAACCAAGTAGACTGACGTAGAGTTCTTCGGACTTTGGATCAAACTGATTTCTTAACATGCCATAGGCATGTTTTTTCCATGACTGTAAACTCTGAAAATTCCTTTACAATGTCTCTTCTAAGTTTTCGCAGGGACAAATGAAAAGCTAATAAATGGATTTTTACTTCTTTTGTTTTCGGTTCATTGGAAAAAATTAAGTTATGTGAACTTTTTGTTGGATAAGTACCTGTAATGTGCGGTTTTTCTCTATAACTTGTAGGTAAGATATATTCCATAAATGATGTTACTAAAATTTAACCTATCTGAGAAGCGATAGGCTACCCGATGACATATGGATAGAATATATGTTTTCTGAGTGTGTTTTGTTTGGTGGAAAATGGGTTTGGAATTTGTATCGTTTTTATTATCAGTGTTTTCGTATTCGAAATATGTCTCTGTATTCTATATTTTAAGTGCAAAGTCTATTACTCTCATATTATTCAATAAATATATTGTGAACTATATGGATCTTCTTTGGCCGTTTGACTAATGAGAAACTAGCACTATGACGCCTAAAGTATAATACCACGGGCAACCACAAATTGTTTCTTGGGAAGATAAGTCTGCATTCTTGCAGTGGGAGGTGGCAAAGATTTAAGGAAAATGGCAATACCTCCGGTATCCTCTTCCTTTCGGTATACCCAGACAAATTATAAGTTAAATGCCGAAGGAACAGAAAAACTATTCGAACATACAGTCGAATTATTCTCATCTAATTCAAGCCGTAACTTTTTTACGCAAAAGTAAATTTTCTTCAATGCTTCCATTTTTTAAACATGCTGCTTTCAAATTTAAAGAAAGGCGATTAATGGAATATCAATAATAATTAACGAAATTAAATTATTGTTTAAAAAAAACTAATCAGTTTTCTTCAAATTTGTCAATTTTTTTTCTTTCTTTTTTAAGTTTCACTTGGCTACCAATTTTCTCTACTTGTGAATGACAGAGAATCAAAATAAAAATTTTAAACGCAAAAAGGTCCTTTTACAATAGCAAAATTAAATCAAAAGTAGAAAATTTAATTGTTGTAAGAAACTGAGAAAAAAAAACGACAACCGACCGTGGATTGTCAGTTTAAATATCCTGATATTTATTCATTAAAGTTTTGATAATTTGTTTTTGAAATTAAGAAAAGTGAAAACATTTAAACCGTATTTTGTTTTCAGTAAAGCGCAAATTATATTCTGGTCTTAAGAAGGCACGGAGGTTATCAGCCCTACTCGTGTTAATTTTCCTTCATTTTGAGTTTGACTTGGTTATTTATCGTAATTTCTGTTCGTTTTGAGTTTCATTTATTTGTTGATAAAGGTTTGTGGTAGTTTTATGCTTGGAATGTTTTTTGACTTTATTTCTCCTCATTCTTGGTTTAATGGAGGTAGGTCTTTACTTTTCTTCGAAAAACTTTTTCTGTGGAAAGTTTTTTAAATCAATTTTTGTTCGTGCTTTATTGAAATAGAAATTTTCATGTAAAAAAAATATTTTACTTCTTTTCAGTTAAGAATCGATAGTATGAGTTGCTATTTGTACGTTGGAGAAACTTTTTCAACAATTTTTAATCTTGACACAAATGGAATTTTTAATTTAATTTTTTAGCTTCTGAAGTTGACCTGAAAAATAAAACTTAAAATCGTTCACAAAATTTTTATCATTGCTCTTTGACAACCTGGATACACTTACACTCTTTGTTTATTTAAATTGTAATAGCAGAAGTAGTAATAGTAGTATCCCAAAAGTTTCAACTTAATACCCCCAGTCCTTCTCGATATATTGCTAAGGTGTCTTATTTGAAACCATAGACTCAAAATTTTGGTGTTTGGAAAATGAATGAGTTTAAGAAGAACGGCTGCTTGCCCTCCAATCTCTTTTTACTCTTCAAAAGGGCACCAGAGCTTTTGATTTTCAATCGAATTAGCTTCTTTAAAAGTTTCAATGATATTTCTGGCTACTATAGAGTGGTGCTGCCTATGATATTGCTTATGTGCCCCTTTGAAAACATGTATGCATTCATTCATTTTTTCATTTAATTGAAACTCCTAAGCATTCCCTGTAAGTTTCATCTTAATATCCATAGCGTCGTTAATTACAACAACTGTTGTGGCTGTATTAACAGTATATACAAAGTACCGTTTCTGTTACCGTAAAGTACATGTTATTGTTACAAACGTTAGACAACTTACATACATAGTGCGTGTTTTGATTCAGTTCATCTTCCCCCTCAAAGTTCCTAGGGAATTTCACCTTCATACCCTTAGGCACAGTTGTAATATTGATATTACCAGCAATAATATTAAATAGCGGTAGTGCTACTAGCAGTAGCAGTATTACCATATTGCATTTGAAATTACCATATTGGAATTAATGCTCAATTATTCCTGTGTTGCACCCTTTTGACAATCCGTATAAATGTGTTTTGGTTTAGCGGAACACTCCCCTCAATATTCTCTGAAAGTCTCACCTGAATGCCCTTCGTCTTCTAGGAAAGTTAAGTTCAAACATGCATACCTTTCTCAATAACATGTACTTGGTGTAAATCATGACCGGATTGCCTAACTTACAGCCCTTGTCCTGAGGACTGAGGGGAGGTTGACATCCCCAAAGATATAATTACTGGACTTTTTAACAAGGCTGAATAAAATAGCTCTCTTAAAACTTCGATTGGACATGTTTTAGGGAATGATAAGCTTGGGGGGGAGGAGAGGGCTGATTGCCCTCCATTTACTTTTGACTCTTAAAAAGGGCACTATTACTTCCAATCAAATGAGCTCCATAGGATCCAAAGTTTATACGACTAAACCTTATATTTCCATAAAAACCTTAAATGCCCCGCGCATAACTTACAACCCTTGCCAATGGGCTCTGGGGGATTATGTCCACCCTAAAGACATTGTAATATGATTTTTGGACTATTGGTAAGAAAATGGCTATTTCACAATTCCAATTGAATGTGTTTTGGGAAGAGAATGTCAGTGACGGGGGGGGGGCTAGTTACTCTTCATCAGGTTTGACTCTTAAAAAAGAACTAGAACTAAACATTTCAAATCAAATGAGCCACTTCTAAAGTTCACACGACCACCCCTTCCATAAAAACCTTATATGCCTCTGGGGCATAACTTACAACCCTTACCCCAGACTGAGGATTATTATAAAAAGGCCTTATTATATGATCTTTGGACTATTTTTGAACAAAAAGGCTATCACAAAATTTGTATCGTATGCATTTGTGGAAAATACGACGTAGGGGGAGGGGAAGCAGTACCCCGATCACTACCCCTTCTATTTCCAATCGAGTGAGCATTTCGGTAAAATGCGAGGTATGGGGGGGTATCCACCCTCCGATGATTCCAATCCAAACCTTTCGATCAACTTTTCTATATAAACCTTAAATGCCCCGGGGCATAACTTACAACCCTTGCACTGAGGGCTGTGGGGGGGGGGTGTCATTCTGAAAGGCATAATTTCCAGACCTTTCAACTACGCTGAACAAAACCGCTATCTCAAAATTTTGAACGGATGTGCTCGGGGAAATGGTGGGCGTCAGAAGGGGGTTAGTTGCCCTCTGATCACTTTTGACTATTAAAAAAGGCACTAGCGGTTTCAATTTTCAATCGAATGAGCCCTTTTAGAACTTTCTACGACAACTTTTTCAATATGAAGTGGTCTGGTCTAAAACCAAGAGTAAATAAATAATACATTGTTCCCACATCGCTCTTTACTTAGGCAGCGCTATTGCACTGCCTGCGATATGCTTCAGAATAGCTGTTTTAAAATTAAAGCTTTAAAATTCTCAATCGGTACAAAAACAACCTAAGTCCAAGCTACGGTAACCCAAATTTACGTAAGACGTAAAACTGAAATTATTTCTGACTCCCAGTGTTAAGTCTTAAAAGCTTGAGACAAAAAAATACAGTAAGTACTTACCTTACCTTAGACTTTAGTGCCTCCAGAGGCGCCTAGGGCATCGACAAGGAGTTTCAGTCTTCGCGACTAGAGAAGCACTAGAGACATAATTTTATTAAAAAAAAAATATATATATATACTTATTAAAGCAACAGTTATAAACGCCTGAAAATGAGCGTAAAAATGGTTCGTCTCTAATAGGGTAATTGAAGGCAATAATTTTAAAAAACACGATTTTTTTTTAAGGAGTTAAAGAGCAAATGTGAAGCTTAAAATGAACAAAGTAATTTTTACGACGACGTTTAAATAAATCACATAGATATGATCATGGCCTTGAAAATGAGCTATTACTTATCTTTACAATGTTGCAGTAACCTGCTGGTTCTGCTAGTCAGCCGATGATTTATGAAACTTACCAATAGGCTGGGGGGGGCAGTATACATGAGTGAACTTTGCGTGAACTTTAGGTTCAAAGTTTTAAACCTAAAACCTTAAGGTTTTAAGGATAAGATTGTAATGAGACTCATCATACTTTCATACTTCCTAGCCATTCTACTCCATAAATGGCACCAAAAACTACCATTTTTGTGCCATACGGAACTTCATAATGAAGTTCTCAAAGTTTATAGAAGCCGCGTAGATATGAACCTTAGCTTTCAAATGAGCCCTTACACAGCTTTCTACGATGTCCCAGTGCCCCACTAGCAGCGAAAGAAACCGGAAGCAAATCAGTGCTTCCCGTGCAAAAAAAAAAAAAATGTAATTTTCCATGTAGTTCAAGGTAAGGATTATAATTCACCTGTATGTGGTTTTCAACCATGGCGATTCCAATGGTGCATTTTTAATTCGATCCAACACTCTTTTCGATAGATTGCGCTGCAATGTGGCAGAAGAACTTTCTGCCTGACTCTTCCCTTGTGTAAGACTCATAAGTCAGTCTACTGCCATTTGGTTGCTAATTGTGAAAAATTTTCGATCTCAGAGAAGCCAAATATTTCTTTTCTGTTTGATGTTCTCTTAGCGTTGCTTAAAACCACTGCTACACCAGAAAGAAGCTTATCTACACAGAGAATACTAGAAATATGGTTAAGGAATTTAAAAAGAAAAGAGTGACTGAGTCCTGCTTGCCGTTCATAGGAACACTGAATAACAATCTAGAGCTTAAACCCTGGACCACTAGTCACACCTGGAAAGCTTTTTGCTCCTTTTTATTGTTGATTTACTGTTTCAAACAAATCAAAGGTCTTGGAATCATAATCAAAACATTCTCTTTTTGAAACGGTAAAGAAGAAAACATATTTAAAAATATACAAACTGGCAACCAGCACTACACATTTGGCAAGCATAACCGAGCCTAGAATATATGCGTAACTACAAGCAAGCCGATACTTTTACTTAACTAATTGAAGATAATCGCTTGAAAAAATATCTGCTGACGTGGTAATAGAACCCAAGTTTCTTGGTAACCAAAAGGAGCTTCCAACCCTGGACCGATAGACAAACCTGACAATCTTTTCATAGATCTTTGTTGTAGACCTTACGGTTCCATCCAAATCAAACACCTTGGAATAATAAATGAATACTTGGATGTTTATAAATTCCGATGTTTACTTACTTCTTTACCGTATAAAAATGACCTGAGTTAACCAAACTGCGAATAAAGTCCTTCAGCTTTAACAAAAACCTAATGATAGCATACAATCTACAATGGGAATGCTCGTTTGTCTGCAGGTAAGGGAAAAAATGTATACTCTCTTGCAAGCATCGGAAACCTACTAAAGTTTTGGGTCCTAATGTTGACTCTTCGGATTAGTTCATATAGATATTGTACAATATCATACGACAATTTTATTATACTGATTGGCCGGGAGTTACGGTTACTTACTAGTTATATAAACTGATATGTTTACCGCTTCTTTTTTTTTTTACTTGATACAGTAGAAGAGCACTTTAATAGTATTTCCTTTAAGGCCGCGATTAAGTGATCTTGAAAACATCGAGGTTCAAAATCAAAGTTAGGGTAGCCTTCTGTCTCTAATTCTCTAGAGACAGTCGATTGTCAAAAATCCTTCAAATAGCACTTATTCACTGGCGGAAATAGCAGGTTAATTATACCAGCTTGTCAATCTGGTCTCTTAGGGTGTTATCAACGATCTGAAACGATTCTTCCTGGCAAAAAACTTGTAAAAATTTCAGGTAGTTGAAAATATTCTATGGGACTGTTCGAAAACAAGGAAATACGTCGAAAAATGGTTACAATCATCTTACAGGCTATTGTCTTCTGCTTATGATAGTACCGATTTTGTTCTAAAAGCAATATCTTCACAGAGTACACTTGTGAAAAAGAGCGAGACATTTTCTGACATTTCTAAGCAATTAGAGGAAATAGAGCAAAATCCTAGCAAACATTTTGTAGCATCTTCAAGAAGCTACGGCCTGATATTAAAAGCAGTATCTTCTGCCAATGAATACTTGGGTACTTTTTAAATATAAATTTTGATTTTAACAAGGGGTTTTCGAGTTCCTTTAGTTCACTTAATCACGGCCTTAATTAGGAAACTATACTAAAGGCGATAAGACGATAGTTCAAAGAGTCGAGATGCAGATGAACTAGAATTAGACACTTGATAAAAAAAAAGAAAATGTATAATTCCAAATTTTTACAACAGAAAACTTCTACTTTTCCTTCTAATAAATACTGCCACGTCAATCTAGGCATACCACATAACGAGACATATTAAAACTCAGATAAATACATCTTACATAAAAGACTATTGGCAATTTTTACCTCAAACATACATTAGAATTACTTAACTAGTTTGACTAGCTTAGCACTAACATCCCACAGTTTCTTGGCAGTATCTAAGCCACATCTTTGTAAGGCCTTGCTCTCGTAAGGTTTACAGTCTCTGAAGAAACCCCACTTTCTGCCTTCTAAAGATTCAGATGTCGCACAGTACAAAATTGTCTGAGCTCCCTGTAACAATATAAAGCGAATTACGTTTTATTAAGTTGTAGAACGGAAAAACGTCAATGCCCTAATAAGTCTAAAGCCCAGAAAACATAAACTATCTAGTTCTGAGTAGGTTAGACATTAAGGGACAGAAGATTTTACTGCAAGAAAAAAAAGAAGTGCGATATCTAGAAATGTGTTGCCTACAAAAAAATGATGATCAAGCCTTTTTTTTATCAACCTTTTTTTTTTTAAATTTAATTATTCTATTAAGAGCCATCTATTGATTTTCGCTTGAAAGAAGTTCTTGTGAGGAAATCGAACATATTGAAAATGGCACATGTCTTTGTTAAAAAATATCAGGCCCGTTTTTGGCAAATCAATCTGCTAATTTCTTGAAATATTCTGACAGAAAACTTTTTTTTCAGAAAATCTCAGGACTCAGACCTTATTTCATACACCGTTTTTATAAGAAATTAAAGTTGATTCTTGTCAGTGGTCTGAGAACTTTGATGGAAACATTATACAGGTCCTCTTTTCAATGTCCAACTGGGCATTACAAATTTACCAAAATTTTTACAAAACAAAACGTAAATCCTAGCAGAATGACGTAAGACTAGAGAAACAATGCCTTAGCAGCAGAAAAGGGGGCCTGCACACTTAAAACAATTAATTGATTAACGTATCCTAACTATGCAGCGAGTTCAAAAGTTGTAGCTATTGGCCAATGTCCTTTTTGGCTATGCTTTTAGGGCCAATTTTGAGAGTAATCCCTGCCTCGGCATTAAAAAAACAAGAGCTAAGAGCTCATATGGCACTTGTGACGAGGCCGGAAGAGCCAAGAGCTCATATGGTAAGAGCTCTAGCAAAATTCTAAGGTACAATAGATTGGTTTAAAAGGAAAATCAGAGGCTTAATGCCGGTCGGGATTTAAAATAAGAGCTCTGAGTCACAAGGTCCTTCTAAATGTCAAAATTCATAAAGGTCTGATCACCCACTCGTAGGTTAAAAATACAACATTTATTCTAATTTTTCCTCTCCCTTCAGCCCCCCAGACGGTCGAATCAGGAAACGACTTAATCAAGTCAATTTGTGCAGCTCCCTGACATGCCTACCAGTTTTCATCGTCCTAGCACGTCTAAAAGCACCAAACTCGCCAAAGCACTGAACCCTACGCCCTAACTCCCCCAAAGAGAGCGGATCCAGTACGGTTACATCAATCACGTATCTACGACATTTGCTTATTCTACCCATCAAGTTTCATCCCGATCGCTCCACTCTAAGTGTTTTCCAAGATATCCAGTTTCCCCCTCCAACTCCCCCCGATGTCAACAGATCTGGTAGGGATTTGAAATAAGAGCCCTGAGGCATGAGTTACTTCTAAATGTCAAATTTCATTAAGATCCGGTCATCCGTTCTTAAGTTAAAAATACCTCTATTTTTTCCAAATTAACACCCCCCAGCTCCCCCAAAGAGAACGGATCCGTTCCAATTATGTCAATCACGTATTTATAACTTGTCCCTATTCTTCCCATCAAGTTTCATCCGATCTCTTCACTCTAAGCGTTTTCCAAGATTTCCGATTTCCAAGATTTCTGTTCCCCCCCTCCAAACCCCTGTGTCCCAGATTCGATTCAAATTTAAAATTGAACATCTGGGACATAAGATACTTCTATATAAGGTTTCATTAAGATCCGATCACCCATTCGTAAGATAAAGATACCTCAATTTTCACGTTTTCCAAGAATTCCAGTTTCCCCCTCAAATTCCCCCCAATGTCACCGGATCCATTGGTGCGGCAAGGCAATGGTGAGTAGTTTTGTGAGTAGTGAGAGGTTTTGTGAGTTCGGGATGCTAGTATAGGTTCGAAAATTAATGTTAAGAAGACTAAGTCGCTATAGCTAGGAATAAGTGGAGATGAGAAGGTGACGCTAAGTAACGAAAAGACTGATCAAGTGGACAGCTTCACTTACTTTGATAGTATTACAAGTAAAGACGATGGGAGCAGTGAAGATGTTAAAAGTAGAATAGCCAAGGCTCAGGGTGTTTTTTACAGTTGAAAAAAGTTCAGAAGAATGGGAAAATAAGTTTGTGAACTAGGATTAGAATAATGGAAGCTACAGTGATGACAATGGTCAAGTACGGTTCTAAAGCATGGGCACTTCGAAAAACAGGAAGAAGATTTGCTAGATGTTTTCCAGAGAAATTGCCGACGAATTGTTTTGAGCACCAGGCTGACTGACCGTATTTCAAAAAATAGGCTGTACAAAAAGTGCATTTCAATTGCGCTTGCTAGGGCTATAATGACAGAAAGGTTGAAATGGCTAGGGCACGTTCTGCAGACGAAGGATGACAGATTGCCGAAGATCGTCCTTTCCAGCCAACCGTCTTGGGCTAAATGGAAAGCAGGTCATCCGCGGTTGGGGTGGGAGGATATCGTAAAGAAAGATTCAAGGGAAATGAAAACTTCCTGGGAAGGTGTAAATAGGAAGGGGTTGAATAGATTAGGATGGAGGAAGAGTGTGCGTAGCTCTGTTGGCCTCAGGCTACTTTGTGCTGTGGTGAGTTGTTAGTAGTAGTAGTAGTAGTGGTAATATGATTGGTATATTTGTTCACAACCAAAAAACTTCAACATATAAATAATAGCAGTAGCAATTCTAAAGAAGACACGAGAAAACCCACTGGGGCTGAGTTGCTACTAAACAACTAGATAATTACGAAAAAAAAGAATGTTGAAAAAAGAACCAGGGGACAAATCCTCTCATCAAAAGAAAATGGAAAAGCCACACAAAAAACAAGAGAGCTATGGGTGCTAACCCTCCCCACCCAAAAAATATAATTCATTTTACTTTTAAAAAGCTGTTGGTGTACAGCCACCCTAATGCTTGAGGAAAGAGAATTCCATACACTGTCTTAGATGCCAGATCGTAAAACCACCCCACATACTTCTACGGTGCTCTATGACTGAACCCTCGACGCTTCTAGTATTATAACCATGTATATTCACATTACTTGTATACAGTAAGCAAAATACTTCAGGGCATACATCATTCCAACATTCGTAAGAAAAATAGCGGCCTGACACTCTCTTATCTGGCCTAATGAAAACGTGTCATTACCTTCGTTCACATATCTTCTGATTAGTCTTACTGCCTTGTTTTGTAAAATCTGAACACGTCTAAAATTTGAGTAGAAACAATTAGCCCATAAATAATTTTTAAGACACAACCATAATAAATGTGGGGACTAATCAGTGAGTGATATAGCAGACGAAGAATTCCAACTCCCCTGGCTACTTTTGAAGCAGCCAAGTCACTATATTGTTTCAATGATAAAAGACAATCCAAGCAAAATTCAAGGTATCCCAGACTCTCATATTGCTTCAGCGGTTTTGGTGCAAGGAAAGCTTTTCCAGGAAAATAGGTGGTGTTCCTGTTCTGCTGTACACTACAGAATTCGTATTATTTACATTAACAGATAAAAGGCTAAGGCTTATAAAGATATAAAGCTGGTTCAAAACATTTTTCACTTTTTCCAACATAACTCAATACAATTACAAGAGAGACTAGTTTACTGTACAATCGGCAAACGACGTGAAACATGAATCAGGCAAGTAAAACCTAATGTTATCAAAACTTCATAAATAAAGAAGCAAACCCTGTGGGACACCATATTTAGCAAGGAATTGACTAGAAACAACATCGTTTAAAAAACAAATTTGACAGATCTTCCATCTAAAAACTCTCAAACCAATTCAAGCAAAATCCCCTAACACCTAAACACTGTAAACGATGTAGTAAAATTCTTAAATCAGCTATATAGAAAGCTTTCGTAAAATCAATAAAACTGCAAGAGCAAAATGACCACTATCTAGGCATTTGTTCACAAAATCAGACAAATGATGAACCACGAGATTTTTCAAGCTCAGTTTCCTAAATACATACTGAGTAACAGACGGGAGCCCATGGTTGGTGAGGTAACCATACAATCGAAGGTGTAAGACTTTCTCTATTATCTTAGAGCAAAAAGGGAGGATGGAGATTGGCCTCCAGTTTCATTTTTCCTCTTTAGGCGATGGAATTACTTTTTCTTCCTTTAAAGCACTCGGGAAGGTTCCAGTCTGTAGCAAGAAGTTAATTATGCGCAGAAAACATGGTAGGAAGTAAACTATGGCAGCCTTGAAAGTACTGAGACTCAAAACCACAGGATGTACAGGGCTCGAACTGGAATTCTGATCCTTCTCTTCTGTTTCCCTGAAACCCCTCCTGATGATATTGCCCTTTTCTCTTTTGGCTTATTCGTGGACACATTCACCAACCTTAGAGAAATACTCACCAAAATAATTTTCAATAGTTGCTTTATCAGTTATTACAAAACCATTCATTTGAAACGCAATAATTTTAGAATTTATTTTATTCCCCATAATTCCACTAAACACTACCCACGTTCTTTTAGTAACACCACGTTTGACCTGGATCAGGTTGTGATAATGTCTTTTTTTTACGTTTTCTTCTAAGATAGTTGACTTTGTTCCTGGCCACCCTGAATAACTCTATATCTTCATCTTTTTCAGTAGTGAGATATTACTCATACAGTGAATTTCGGATTTTTATTTTACAAATTATTTCACTTGCTGTTCAGGATTTCCAGAGTTCATCTTTTTGTTCACGAACTAAATAGAAGTTTTATCATAGATGCGCTGAACAATGGAGATCATCATATCATAAGCAAGGGATACATCATCGGTTACATCAAACACAGGTTGACAGCCAGTAAAACTTAGCTGTTCTGCAAATCGAAATTTGAGTTTTTCAAATGCCAGACTAAATTTCCTCTTCCTCAATATTTCTTGTTTCTAGAGATGAAATAATTCCAGTGACCGGCAAATGATCAGAGGCTGGATATACAATGACATCACCATGGCTTTGATTCAGATACTTAGAGCTTACAAAAATGTTATCAATTAACGCTGCTGAATGACTCGTAATCCTCGTAGGAACACTGACTAGTGGGTACAGATCTTGTCAAACCATAAAATTGAAAGATCAAAATTTTCTAAAAGATTAAAATTCTAACTCTTATACATGTAAAATCACTTCCAACAGCCAATGGACAACTCATAAATTAGTCAGACCCATCACAGAACTCCTCGAAACAAGCACTGGGCGGCCTATACACCATAGCAATAATTACCTTCTTACTCTTCAAGACTATTTCTAATAAAAAAAACTTTCAATCTCACTTTCAGCCCAATTTACTAAATCGTCTCTAATCTTAAAATTCATATTAATCTTGATCAAAAACCCAATGTCTCCATTATTTATTGATGACCGGTTCTTAACTATAATGTAATATCCAGGAAAAGAATAAGGCGAGAGAGAAAGGTCATGGCTCAAAACGTTTTACAAACTCCAAAAACATCAATAGCCCTCCTTGTATCTTCAATTAACTGCAATAGCTCTAGATCGTTAGGTCTAGGTCATTATGTGGCGATTCCATAAACAAACGCAAAGATTTTTTTCATGAAGGTGTACTTCATATGTATTGAAAAGCCTAACGGAAGAGTTTCCCCAACTGGGTTGAAGTCCTATAGGAGAAACTGGTTATTTATGTGCCAAAACAAAGCTTGATCAGTATCCAATAGGACACTTCAAGCAAGCTAGATTGAAGAAAATAATTTCAGAGGAAAAAGACGAAAAAAGAAGACAAAAAATACCATAGATGGAAAGAAAAAAAACAAAAACGAACAAAAAAAAAATATGAAAAAATACAAAACAAGGAAACATTAAAAAATACACAAGCATGTGGGTATTAGCTTAAAGCGTATCTGCAAGTGATCTGAGTCTCTTTGGGTTTGTATCACCTTCTTGTCGTACAAATCCCACTTCGCTGTCTGCGCAAGCAACCCTGGAGATTTTAAAATAATTCAGAAATTGGAAGATACAAAAACTTACCGATTTGGGCCCTCTCATGAAGAGAAAAGCGATTGGAAGCATTGCAACATATCCATACCAAGGAATTCTACTATTTCGGAAAAGACCAGTATATACCCATCCAGGGCAGAGAGCGAAGACAGAGACATCAGTATCTTCCAACTGTTTTGACAGCTCCCATGCAAATAGTCCGTTTGCTAATTTAGAATTGCAGTACCCTGCACCGGCACCACGACGGCTTTTTGGTATTTCTTTTTCGAAGTTGAGATTCTCAAAATCAATATTTCCTTTTTCGTGCAGCATTGAGGAGACTACTACAATCCTAAAATTGAAGAAGCAGCATAAAGGAGAGATTGCTGAAACCAAAAGTATAGAAGGGAGTCTCCAAGAATATATACAACAAGATAGTAAGTTGAATTAAACAAAAATTTTGAATTCTACAAAAAGGTTATACGCCTATTCAGCTTCAAATCTTACAACTGAAGTAGGATAATTGTGTGAACCAAGGTTCATTCAGTATAGTGGGTGCTATCGTGTTCAAGAATAGCAATATACAACTGCAAAAGTCAAAAAAATTCAAATCCTAGGCTTCATTAGTTAATCTTGGTATTGACCCAAGTAAACACGTGGAACTTCAAAAACCTAATAAACAATTTGATTAGGAGATTCTACCACATATTTTTGTAGACATTCAATGTTACTAGTAACCATAAAAAAAAACGAATATTGACTTTATCAGTTCAGCTAACCCCTCCATCTATCTACTTGCACGACTGCAATCATTAAACCTTTCCACAACAAAGAGTGTAGAGTAGGTGCATCCACAAATTTCGTATTGGACTTCTAAACCATTTTACGCTTTTGCTAAATCCGATATAAATTTGATATTTAAGTATTGACCAATTACTGATCGTGGTCTGCTCAGTTTTGAAACATGGCTTTTAGAAGAGCAATGGGAAGATATATTTGCAGGCGACGAATTGAATAAGAAAGCCGAACATTTCCGATAAGAAGCCGATGAGAAAAACTTATCAATAATTATTTACTTCACTTTCCAGAGGACAAAAAGAAAAGATGCTCTAATGATAAATTAAGACTATTCCGCCAAGGAAAAACTGTAGAAACTAACCTACTAAGAAAATGTATAAAAAAAAAAGCAGATTCGGAAAGCTTTAACCCAGTTATTATATTACCATAATAAATTAAGTGAGCTCTCTAAAGCACGGCTGAAGCAGTGGTATAATACAGTCAAGAAAATCGATGGTAAAACAGTAAAAAATATTGATTTTAATCTTGATGTTCCCTCTAAAACAACAGCTAACTCATTAAACAAACACCTTGCCGCTATTGTAAAAACCCTCCCTGCTCTCTCATACAATATTCCCCACCCCCCAGCACCAAACCCGAATGTCCCTGTAGTACAGCCTGTTGATGCCCAGGCGAAAATACGTAAAGTAAAGAGAACTTGCAATATGCCCCCTTGACATTTCAATTGATTTAGTAAAAGCATTTTCTGGTAAGTTATCAAAACTTTAAAAAAAAATTTTTTAATACACTAAGTAGAAGTGGTTGGTTCCTTAGTGCTGGAAAAAGGATACATTACAACCATACAGAAGAAAGGTGTTAGTTTAGATTTTATGGAGTCCAAACAGTTACTTTAAGACCAATATTCTCAAAACTGTATGAGAGCTTGGCAGAAGATGGGCTTAAAAAGACGGTTCTTGAGCTTATTGATGAACAAGAATTCGGAAACATGAAAGGTTTATCAACCCCCCCCCCCCCCCGGCGCCAAACCCGGATGTCCCTGTAGTACTGCCTGTTGATGTCCAGACGAAAATACGTAAACTATAGAAATATTGCAATATGCCCCCTTGACATTTCAATTGATTTAGTAAAAGCATTGTCTGATAAGTTATCAAAACTTTTTCAAAAAAATTTTTAATACACTAAGTAGAAGTGATTGATTCCTTAGTGCTGGAAAAAAGGATACATTACAACGATACATAAGAAAGGCGTTAGTTTAGATTTTATGGAGTCCGACCAGTTACTTTAACACCAATATTCTCTAAACTGTATTAGTACCCCCCCCCTTCCCCGGCGCCAAACCCGGATATCCCTGTAGTACAGCCTGTTGATGTCCAGGCGAAAATACGTAAACTAAAGAAATATTGCAATATGCCCCCTTGACATTTCAATTGATTTAGTAAAAGCATTTTCTGATAAGTTATCAAAACTTTTTCAAAAAAAAAATTTAATACACTAAGTAGAAGTGGTTGATTCCTTAGTGCTGGAAAAAAGAATACATTACAACCATACATAAGAAAGGCGTTAGTTTAGATTTTATGGAGTCCGACCAGTTACTTTGAAGCCAATATTCTCTAAACCGTATGAGTAGTACCCCCCCCCCCCCCGGCGCCAAACCCGGATGTCCCTGTAGTACAGCCTGTTGATGTCCAGGCGAAAATACGTAAATTAAAGAAATATTGCAATATTCTGATAAGTTATCAAAAATTTTTCAAAAATTTTTTTAATACACTAAGTAGAAGTGGTTGATTCCTTAGTCCTGGAAAAAAGGATGCATTACAACCATACATAAGAAAGGCGTTAGTTTAGATTTTATGGAGTCCGACCAGTTACTTTGAAGCCAATATTCTCTAAACTGTATGAGAGCTTGGCAGCAGATGGGCCTTAAAAGACGATTCTTGAGCTTATTGATGAACAAGAATTCGGAAACATGAAAGGTTTATCACCCCCCCCCCCCGGCACCAAACCCTGATGTCCCTGTAGTACAGTCTGTTGATGTCCAGGCGAAAATACGTAAACTAAAGAAATATTGCAATATGCTCCCTTGACATTTCAATGGATTTAGTAAAAACATTTTCTGATAAGTTATTAAAACTTTTTCAAAAAATTTTTAATACACTAAGTAGAAGTGGTTGATTCCTTAGTGCTGGAAAAAAGGATACTTTACAACCATACAGAAGAAAGGCGTTAGTTTAGATTTTATGGAGTCCGACCGGTTACTTTGAAACCAATATTCTCTAAACTGTATGAGAGCTTGGCAGCAGATTGGCTTAAAAAGACGATTCTTGAGCTTATTGATGAACAAGAATTCGGAAACATGAAAGGTTTATCGACGGCACATTACCTGGTCAGTCCCCTCGATACTGTATATAAATTACTTGAAAAGCCAAATACTGGCTCAATCTCCTTTTGATTGACCTCCAAAAGGCTTTTGATCAGGTTCGTCATAATGTTTTAATTGAAACATTGCTTACTGAATTTGATGTACCCCATTTTCTTGTCAATATTATTGCATTTTTTCTCCCATGGCTCTGTATTAGGTCCTACTTCTTTTTTTGATTTATTTTTTTTAATGATCTGCCAAATGTTGTTGCAACTACATCTAGAATTAAAGATCTAGTCGATCCTTCATCTTCTGTATCCAGGATCACTACACCCTTATTTGCTTACGATGCGACATTGATGTGTGTTGCTCCAAATGAACAACAACTTTAGTTTACAATTATTACAGCAATGACTATGACATGTCTTTGGTTAAAGGTAAACCGGCTTTACCTAAATATAAGTAAGTCAAATTTTGTTATCTTTCCACGGTCTCCAAATTATTATCTTAGATTACGGGAATAGCTTAGCTGAAGGGAATTGTTAAGCGGTCAAGTTCCGTTAAGTAACTTGGGATTATTATTGACGAAAATTTATCATTGACAAAAATTATTATTGACGAAAATCTTATTAAATATGTTTATGAAATACATCAAATATTTTTAATACAATAACTAGAAATGATTCCTTCCCTAAGTGCTGGAAAAAAGGATACATTAAACCCATACAGAAGAAAAATGTTAGATTGAATTTTTAATGAGTCCAACCTTAACACCCTTATTGTATAAACTGCATGAGATCTTGGCGGCAGGTTAGCTTAAAAGACGGTCCTTGAACTAATTGATGAATGACAATTCAGAAACATATATGGTTTATTAATGAACACATTACCTGGTCAATCTCCTCGATACTGAACATAAATTACTTGACAAGCCAGACACCTGGCTCAATCTCCTTTTAATTGACTCCAAAAGGCTTTTGATCTAGTTACTCATAATGTTTTAGTTGAAAAATTGCAGAATAAGTTTAATGTCCCCGTTTTCTAGTCAATATTATTGTATCTTTTCTGTCAAATAAGAGTCAAGTTGTTAAGTACAAAAATGTTTATTCTGATTCACTCCCTATTTTTTGCGGAGTTCCACAGGGTACGCTTTTAGGTCCTTTACTATTTTTGGTAATGATTAACAATATTGCAAACGAATCAGCCGATCAATAGAAGTTCGTGGATGACATGTCATTGCTCGAAAGTGCAGAAGAAATATTCTGAGCAGTGCAATGGAAATTCTCGAAGACTTCGCAAGTGAAGCAGCCCAGTCAAAAATGACAGTGAACTTCCATAAATCTTATATTATGACCTTTAGTTTTCTTAAATCAAAGCCACCACTTATAATCCCAAATGAAATAATTACAGCAAAAACCAAATTCTTAGGTAACACACTGACTAGCGATTTCAAATGGGAGGTCCACATTTGCTCCATTGTTCAACAGGCTAGTATATCTCTGTCTCTCCTTAAGCTATATGCTAAATTTTCATGCCCAAGAACCACATATTCTCTGCCTTTATACATCTTTTATCTGTCCACGACTTGACTGTACTTGCCCGGTGTGGCATTTTGGTCTTCCGGTGGATCAGTCCGATAGACTAGAAATCACCCAGAAGAGAGTCCTGAGAATTATCTACAGTCAGAACAAAGTGCCTTACATTCTCCTCCTCAAGAAATTCTGCCTCCTTACCTTGGCAGCTCGGCCTTTTACTCTTTGTACCAATTTCGGAAATAATGTGCATCATTACCCACACTTTCAATGTGTACTCCTAGCCCCTTATTGCACTCCAAAACCCCGTTTACCCCGACCAAAAGTACCGAAAATCCTGGTTTTAAATCCTATTAATGCAAGAACTGAGCGTTACAGAAAGAGCATTGTGCCAGCGTTTGTTGAAATCATAAATAAGTGAAATAAAGTTTTGTTGATTCATTTTTATTTGACAGGCCAGTTGGATTCATTGCTGTATGTTTTTTATGGTGTACTTATGTTTTTATTTATGCCCTAATTTTTATTGATTTTACTTATATTACATAAAAAAAACTAGTTTTTTTAACTGAAAGTAAGGAGCGACATTAAAACTTAAAACGAACAGAAATTACTCCGTATATGAAATGGGTTGTCCCCTCCACAATCCCTCGCTCTTTACGCTAAAGCTTTTAATTGTATTAAAAAGCAGAATTGTGGCAAAGAGTCAAACTTTAGCGTAAAGAGCGAGGGATTGCGGAGGGGACAACCCATTTCATATACGGAGTAATTTCTGTTCGTTTTAAGTTTTCATTTCACTCCTTACTTTCAGTTAAAAAAACAAGTTTTTTCTTATTTAATTTCTGAACATTTTTGAATTAATGCATGGTTGATTTTGGCTCTCCACACATAAATTATTAAAATGAAATTTGCATATTAATCCTTTATTTGGCTAAATGGCTTTCTCTTAGTTTTGATCAGACGATTTTGAGAAATAAGGGATGGGAAAAGAGGCCTAGTTGCCATGCAATTTTTCGGTTACATAAAAAGGCAACTATAAATTTTTATTTTTAACGAATTTTTCTATTAGTAAAAAATATACGTAACTTAAGAATTATCTTACGTAACAAACTTTTATATTCTTTAATTTTTATTATGTATATGAGAGGGTTTGTACCCTCGTTAATACCTCGTTCTTTACACAAAATCGCAAGTTTTGTCCCAATTCTTTAAGAATGACCCCTGAATCAGAAAGGCCGTAGAATGAATAGTTGAAATTACTAAAAATACTATAGCATAAAGAGCGAGGTATTTATCTCCTCCTGAATACCTCGCTCTTTATGCTAAAGTATTTTTAGAACCCCTCACATGCGTAATAATCTCTGTTAGTTTTAAGTTTCAATGCTACTCTTTACTTTTAATTGAAAAAAATTTTTCCATGTTTAGTTTTTCATTGTTTTTTTACAGTAATTTTAGAAAATCCTGCGCCCTTTTCATTGAATTTGTTCCCCCATGACACATTTCTCCATGGAAAGATCCTCCCACATAGCCCCCTCCCCTCAACCCCACCCCCAAAACCAAAAAAAAAATCCCCTGAAACCGACTGTACACTTCCCAATAACCATTATTATATGTAAACACTGGTCGAAGTTTGTAAGTTGCAGCCCCACCCCCAGGGACTTTGGGGGAGTAAGTCATTCCCAAAGACATAGTTATTATGGTTTTTGACTATGCGGAACAAAATGGCTATCTCAAAATTTTGATCTGTTGATTTTGGAGAAAAAATGAGCGTGGGAGGGGGCCTAGGTGCCCTCCAATTTTTTTGGTCACTTAAAAAGGGCACTAGAGCTTTTCATTTCCGTTAGAATGAGCCCTCTTGCGACATTCTAGGACCACTTGGTCGATACCATGACCCCTGGAAAAAAAAAACAAAAAAAAAACAAACAAACAAATAAACACGCACCCGTGATTTGTCTTCTGGCAAAAAATAAAAAATTCCACATTTTTGTAGATAGGAGCTTGAAACTTCTACAGTAGGGTTCTCTGATACGCTGAATCTGATGGTGTCATTTTCGTTAAGATCCTAAGACTTTTAGGGGGTGTTTCCCCCTATTTTCCTAAATAAGGCAAATTTTCTCAGGCTCGTAACTTTTGATGGGTAAGACTAAACTTGATGAAACTTATATATTTAAAATCAGCATTAAAATGCGATTCTTTTGATGTAGCTATTGATATCAAAATTCAATTTTTTAGAGTTTTGGTTACTATTGAGCCGGATCGCTCCTTACTACAGTTCGTTACCACGAACTGTTTGATTACTTCCTTTCACTTATTTTACTCACATTTTACTTATGTACTTTTGTTTGTGTACTTAAGTACTCATTTTTATTCATTTTATTCATTGTGCCCATTTTATTTGACAGGCCAGTTTGGTTCATCGCTGTGGGCAATGTTTTAATATTTAATTTAAGTACTTATGTTTTTTGGTGTTTTTTTTCTGTATTCAATGTAGGCTAGCTGACTGAAAGCAACAAGTTTTTTATGTTGTGAGAGTTTGCTAGATGATAAAGTACTATTCTACTTTATTCTAAACCACATGAGTGAGTAAGCAAAATTCATGCAACGAAAAGATATGACGAGAATCAAATAAAAAATCATTTCATAGCCTGGCTTTTATCGCTGGGCTTTGGTCAATGCTAGGATTAACTGATAGAAATTATGATCACACAACTTAAATCTAAAGCTACTACTATACTTTATCTGCTAAGATTTTTGACTTTTAGGATCTATGCTTTATATTCCTCTTTCAAAAAAGTTCTATTCCTGTGCAATTCTTCCCTGATATTACTACTTCAACGAAGTACAAGCTTGTCTATAATTACTTTTAAGGTTATGCTTTAAAAAAATAAATCTTATGTAATGAAATAAAAAACAAAAATTCAGATATGCATTTAAATTGTCCGCTTTTGTCTCTGTTTGTTTTTTGTGTCTTTAACATTCAAGTATATATATATCCTAGCCCTCAAAAAAGATAGCCGCGCTAAACATGCATATAGGTCGCTAAAAACCGTTATTTCCACCATAAGATAAACTTCATTTAAAAATCATAGAATCGGCTGAATAGTAACCAAAACTCGAAATAACGGTTATATAAATACGGATTTTGGTACAAAAATATATATCAAAAGAAACAAATTTTTATGCTAATTTCAAATATAAAAAATTTCATTAAGTTTAGTCTTATCCATCAAAGGTCACGAGCCTGAGAATATTTTCTTGATTGTCGAAAAAAGAATGAAACTGTCCCTAAAAATCGATTGATCTTAATAAAAACTAGACCTACGTTGCCCGGGCAACGTGAAGTGTTGCAGCAACCTTTGTCCGGGTTTGCCGACTTAAGTGTTGCGAGAGCTACACTTTGGTTTTGTTTCTTCGCTATCGATCAGTAATCACAGGATCAAAGGCTATTCCTCAGCGTTGAAAAACAACAACAATAGTATCGAAAGAAGGGA
Source organism: Artemia franciscana (assembly GCF_032884065.1). Classification (NCBI taxonomy): domain Eukaryota; kingdom Metazoa; phylum Arthropoda; class Branchiopoda; order Anostraca; family Artemiidae; genus Artemia; species Artemia franciscana. The sequence continues at coordinate 40,554,211 of NC_088866.1, read as the reverse complement.
CTAAATTGACTTTGCAGCCAGTTGAACTTTATCCTTTTCAATCGTCATATCGTGACTGATGAAAACTTGGAACAATATCTTATATAATCTATTTGGTATTATAAAGCTATCGGTAACTTTTCAGAATTAAGATACCATAGGTGACACTAATTATTACGAATTTACCTCATTATTTTACGTTATCGGTTGTACCCGTTGCGTAAACACTTAATTCTGTCAGAATTAAAGAGATCGAATACAATGTGCACCAATTTGCACAAATTTCTAGCCCAAAGTGAACAGATTCCTACTTACAAGTCCTTCTCCCATAAAAGGCATCAAGTTCACCGGAAACAAATAAATGGGTACACCAGCTAGTATAGTTGCAAACCCCTCATCGCTGAATTTGACTGTAGCCTAACAGTAGATTATTACCTACATGTCCCCTACATGTCTTACTACTGGAACCAAATTGGTTTTACCATTCAATACACTGGAAGCAAATAATAGATACACCAACTAGCAAAAGTTGCTAACCCCTCTTTGTCGAAGGTAATTATTACCTAACAGTCGCCTGTTGGTGACGAGTCTTCTATATGTCTCACAATTTGTATCGGCCTAGATTTCGTTTCAGTGTGTACCTTACTACTGAAGTTGTCAACCCCTCGAAACTTTCAAACTGGTGTACCTCATGAAGGAATTTTTGTACCAAAAAATGAATACCATATACACTGATCAGCTCATCAAGAGCTATCGATTGCCGTCGAAAAATATTCGACCTGTCTTAGTTCAAAACTTGATTTTTTTTTTTTTTTGCTGTAGGCCAACTTTCTAACGTCAACTCAACTAAATCTTAACTTTCATATTTTCTCAACTTAGAAAGGAGATAAGGATAACCTCCAATTTCTTTAGCAATGAGAGAACTTTTAAAGTTTATTAGGCACATCTGATAACATTTCTCTACGCCATTCCCAAGTCCAAAAAACCGAATGATAAACTCAGCTGAAATCACGACCAGAAATGGGTAGAAACAATCGATGGCACTTTCGGACCCGTGGGAAAATGCCACATTTTAGCTTCTGTAAATTTTTCTATTTATCACTCAAAGAAGATATATTGGCTGTGGGGCCGGGTAACTGTCACATATATTTAACACTTATAGATTTTAGTCAATCTTCAATATGAAAGTGATGCCTGCCTGCCTGCTTGCCTGCTAGAACGGAGCTTTTCACTGGAAAGCAGAAACATAATTTGATAAATTGAAAGCTTGGCTGCACAACTTCAGATATTCCTCTCTGACATAGACTATATAACTCCACTTTACTTCGCACACCATAAGCTCTGGCTCGTGGAGAAGCAAAAACCATCCCTTTTGGCCCCAGGCAAGAGCTTCCCAAAATGTAATGTCATATTCATCATTCCAGCCTGAGGTCCACACTTTCTGTAAAAACCGCACAGGTTAGACTCTTACCAGTTTCCAGGAATAAGCTGAGATCGGCGGCATAGGAAATAAAAAAGAAAACCGGGACAGAACCAAAGTGTTGCTCTCGCAACACAGTCACACTGTCTGATTCAGCGTATCCGACACCCTTAATGCATAGGTTTCAAGCTCCTGTTTTTAAAAATGTGGAACTTTGTATTTTTGGCAGAAGAAAATCACGGATGCGTGTTAATTTTTTTTTGTGGGTTTGCTTGTTTTCCCCAGGGGTAATCGTATTCACCCAGTGGTCCTAAAATATTGGAAGAGGGCTCATTCGAGCGAAAGTTAAACGTTCTAGTCCCCTTTTCAAGTGAGCAAATGAACTGAAGGGTGATTAGCCCATCTACCCGCTACTTTTTTCCCAAAATCGTCCTATAAAAATTTTGAGTCATTTACGTTTTTATCTACAACTTTATTTAGTCTTTTCGACCCAGTTCTTCCGCAGGCCACCAGTTGTGGTAGATTTTTCTGTGTTACTGTACGGTTGTTAACCTTGCCCTTGGAGGGGTTGTGAGTAAGATCCTAAGGTGATAAAAATTTGGCTAGTGTTTCCATAGGGATAGCCTGATCTATCTGAGGAGTCCCTACTGGGAATTGACGAGAAGCTTAAATAATTTTTCATAGAGAAGCTTGGTATAATATAATTACTTTATTTAACTCAACACAAACGGCATAAGGGAAATGGCTATATATATGGCACTGGGACTAAACGTCCCAGTTTAGGGGACTAAACACAAAAATGCGTCTTTTATATCATAGGTCAACTGTGTCATTTCAGATTACATACGTTCATAAGTAAAAAAGTGGTTATTTCTCAATTCCCTTTACAAGCCTATACTTACAAGGATGTGCGCTTATATCATAATAAAAAGTGGTATTTCAAAATGTTGCATTTTGTATTTTGTGTCTTAATATTTTTACTAAAATCAAACTCCTACTTAATTAGTCAGCTTTACTACACCATCTTCCTTTTTTCTCTTGTAATGTTTTCTCTTGTACTTTTCAGATATAAGAAGTTGTTTGAAATATCGAACGATTTTAAAAGTATACACTTGGTATCTTGTTTTGAGTTCAAAATCTGCCAAAACTTACCCTGAAAAGTCTAACTTAATAATCTGAGCCGTTTTTGAGATATTAATTTGTCAACTTTTTGACAATATTCATGAACAAAGTTCGTTTTGATTTATTTCAGCGTCCGTCTAAACGTTCCTTGAAAGCTTCAGCTTAATACCCTCTGCTTGCAATGTAGCAGCAGTTGTAGTATGAGCAAACATATTTAACATGAACTAATAAACATCCGAGATAATTTTTGATCCTGCTTTGCTAAAATTCTTATCTAGTCTTTCAACGTCCAAGCAAATGACTAACAACATTTTTTTTTTTTTTTTTTTTTTTTTTGCAGATCAAATGAACTCATGCTGTTACTTAATGGTGCTTTTTTGTTCTATTTTGAAAATGTGCTAATTAATATTTATGGTATCATAGGTTAAGTTTTGTTTGTGTTAAATGTCTTGACGATGCAAAATTCTTACCCAATTTTTAACTATGCGGTTTCCGTTCCCTATATGATGAGTTCTTACAGCTATTTGCTTGTTCTATAGCTCCCCTTTTGACATTTTGTATCTTTTATAAGCTTTTTAACCTGACTGGAATTCCTTAGTCTTTTCTTGTCATAAATACAGATTATAATGTACTTTTCTATGGCTTCTCGGTTTCATCTACCAGTTACTTAACTCAGTAAAGATCTGTTTGCTGCCCAATGCTTTGTTCTTGCATAGTAAAAGACAATGAGATCTTTTTGACGATTTTATTGTCCTCCATTCTTGTTTAGTATCAACCAATGATCCTCTAGTGAGGACATCTTAGTAGAACTAAAAACAAAGGATGGCTAAAACAAACGCAGATTTTAATTTTGTCCTCTATAAATAGGGTCGGTTTTAAGTTTTACAGCTGTTCTTTTTTTTCTTTTTTATCACTTCTTTCCTTGTCTTTTATGTCCAATCGATTGACGTCCTTTTCCTTTTCTATGTTGAATTTTAGAGCTGAGCAGTAATTTAGAACGAACTCTGTGGAAAACTGTTTTCTGTTGCCGTCTTTTTGTGTAATGGCGTTTATTTTTACATAAAAAGTCGTTGCATCATAACAGGCATCAAGTAATTGTAAAATTCAAATAAAAATCAAGGGTTTTCAATCTTAAATTCATTAAATTATCCGTAAAATTCTTGTTTTTGCTCCTTTCTCTCCCCTTCTCAAATTTTAAAAGAAACAGAACTCTTTACATTTTTGGAAAAAATTATCTTTTTTGCTCTCCCCTCACTAAAAAATTTACTGCTCATCCAAGCTCTTTTACTCCTTTATGACCTGTTTGTTCCTTTTGATCCTAATATGGCCTGTATGTTCCTTTTGCTCCTTGTATGGTCTGTATGCTCCTTTTGTTCATTGTATGGCCTTCGTAAGCCAAGAAAACCGCTTTTGGATTCAACAAACAGTAAAAATAAAGAATCCAGGACGTTTTATTTTTCCTTTATTTTAATAATAATTGAAAAACTTGTTTAAGTAGAACTTTATTATATCGTTTTCTTATAGCTTATCATATACTTTCTACTTCACGTTCTTAGAGTTAGGTTTTATAGAAGAGACCTAGATAAAAATATTGAATAAATTGGAAGGACAATCTTGATGATAATCCTAATCCTAGAATTCGTCATTGTTTTTTATCTTAGAAAAACAAGTGCAGTATCTTTGCACTCTTTAATCTATACTGCTAAATTAATAGATTAATAATTATGAAATAAATAGTCTCTTACTTCAAATATAATGATAGTGCAGTTAATTGGCAAATCGATTCTTTCAATTTGATTACTTACAGGAGTGCATTTATGCTCGTAATTTTTAAAATTGTGTCTTCTTTATGCTGAAAAGAAAGCATAATTTTAATTTGATTGATTTTTTCTTTTTGAAATAGCATCGTATTTGTGTAAACAGTGCTTTTATGTTGGTGATAGAATCGGGTAGACAGAGACGTGTTCAAAGCTGGAATACTTGTTGTTTTTTGATGGGTATCTCTAAGTTCTGTTTTGAAGGCCAATTTCCAAGATAGAAACGCTAATGAAAATACTATAGAAGAACCTCAACTATGCTACAAAAGAACTCTACAGAATTTTAACGAAAAACTAGGGGTGTCCTGCACAAGTATTCTTAAATATTGCCGAAAATCATCATTGAAAGAGGGTTTTTTATAGATAGGTATATTATTCAAAAAAAAATTACTCTACTTCTTGTCTAATTCTTTTTTTTTTTCTTTTATCCTGTGATGATTGTTCTATTCTGAGATAATATAAATGTAAATCCCTTCCATGTTTCCTCTTTCTTTTCTTTTATGGAAAATAAATTTGTTGCCATCATATATTTCTTACAGTTATGCAACATTTTTGTTCACTATTATAGCTTTTCTAACCTATATATATTCAAAAAATTCCAATAAATAAAATCGGATGTAGCAACAATAAATCAATTGGTGTGATATTTTAGATTGTAATTTCAATGATTTTTTTCACTTTATTTATGCAAGTCCCATAATTGTAATAATTGTCACTTGTAGACAAAAATTTTTTGACTTTCACACCATCTCTTAGTAACAGCTCCAGCGATTGAGCATAAGCAAAACTTCGCTTTACAGCACGAGAGTTTCTGAACCTCAGTCTTTTCGACTCTTGGCCATTCTTTAAAAAGAGAAACATCAAAGTAAGTGTCGAAATAGACAGCAAGCCAAAGTACTTTCAAGCGGTGACTTTTGCTGTAGCGTTTTCCAATATGTTCTGTAGGACATTACAGAGACATTTGGAGACGGTTTTATCCTGCTTAATCACTAATTTTTCCCGATTTGCCTAAACACTAGTCATTGAATCATGACCAGAAAGGCTATCAAGTAACTTTTTACACCTTGCTGGATTTTTCACTTCAGCAGGTAACTTGTTTATTGCAACAGTAACGTCATCAGAGACTATAGAATTCACCATCGCAGCTGATGAAAGCCTAGGAAATTATTCAATGTAACCAGCCAACTGAGTCAAAACTACATAAAGAAGTTGCTCACACGCATTACCTTTAGATGAAAGATGAGAGTAAGCCACTTATGGAATATAGGGTACCCATTCATTTGCTAAATTCTTACTTCACTTTGAAAATTTCAGTGCTATCAAAAGAGGCCAAATCATAACGTATAATGTCATCTTTATTAATTCCCGTGTTAAAACTCCTTTGAACAAAATTCAGCAATAGGGAAACTATTAGTTTATCTTGATTGTCTGTTTCTCGCATAGCTCATCGGTTATTTTTGGCTGCCTGGCATCATATCTATTTCTTCTTTATACAAGTGTTTGGAGAACTAGGTTAGCTAGTCTTCAAGGGTAGAAAAGCTTCCACCCCCTGGATATAAGTTTGGTGGCACGTCTTTCAAAACTGTTGTATGTTTTTTTTAATATAGGGAGGATATAAAAATTATATCTTAGAGCTTAAAACCAACAAGTCCATCACATGGAAGGCTTATGGCTTTTGGAGATCGATTGTAAAGGTTATACTTAACTAGCCACAGATTTCTTAGCATGGGTGCTGAAATTTAGTTCACTGTGAATAAAAAATTTCACTCGTTATTTACAAAGAGGATTGGATGGCTTCAAAGAAAATAGAATTGACAAGGATTAATTTTGCTGATATGAATGAATTGACAATTCTTTATATTTAAGTCAAGAAGCCACGCCTTATTTAATCTACCAACTAAAGGCAAGCCAGTACATCAATTAAGACAGGGCTTAAGTGTGACATTTACGATACTCAGGGAACATATTCATAGACAGAAAACGTTGCAACGCTGGTCGGTTATTCCCTCTATCACTGTCATCAAGCTCTCCAACATTTCCAGACATCCGGTGTTCCAGGTGAAAAATCAAGTAACTTTAAAGTAACTAGAGAAGTTACTTGAATTTTACATTCAGCAGGAATGGCTTTTGAAGTAACTAAGGTCTTATTCAGATAGAAAAAATATTACGACCAAGATTTTGATAACATTTGTTTTAGACTCATTTAGTCTGAATTTAGAATAACTTCCTGTGCATAAGTCCTTGTAAATATTGTAGCTGACGCCACCGACCAGTAGAGGAAACTCTTAGAATATTTTGGAACTGATCTTGAAATCAAAAAAATTAGATACACTCTAGGGGTGTATGAATAGGATATTCTAGGCTAGTTGCATGTTTAAACTTGTTTGTCTTGGGTATAGTTTGAATAACATAACCTCTCGCCAAGATAGCAAAAAGTAGCTAAACTAGAACTTTACAACAATTATTTTTTCTGCATTGTTTCCTGATAGCCTAACTTATATCTTAAATTTAACCCACTGTATAAAATTGACCTACTTTGTTCACAAAAAGAAAAGCAGAATGCTGCATAAATAATTTAATGCCAAATTCATTATGGGAAGGTATTAATTTTGCAATAAATCTGTGGGCATTAACCTAGATTTGGTTTAAATATCCTGTTTCTATATTAATTTCAGTGCATTAGTGTCTGAGATAGCATACAGTAGTGTTGACTATTGAAACTCTTTGGCTTAGGCCTATCACTTTCTTACATTCAGTTGAACTATTAAGGTTAGAATTTTAGACTTGGCTAGTTAAAATTTCCAAATGATGGCCTTTTTACTAGGCTATCTTGAAAAGTATTTGAGCTTACTAAATGATTTTTTAATGATGGATCTGCATCAAATGAGAGGGAGTTCCCCTAGATTTGGCAAAATACTTTGGGAATTTTCATTGAAATATATATATTTTGGTACATCCATCAAGGAACCCCCCTCCTCAGATTTTCAAAATACATTCCCTTCCCCCTCCCATTTACAGTCTTGTAAATTAGTGCCATTTGTGAATTAGCATAGCAGAAAGACTGGTTTTGTCCTGGATTTTTGTTTTATTTTATACTTGACTGATTTCAGCTTATTCATAGAAAATTGTAAGGGTTACATGTCTTCATTTTTATGGAATTTGTTTTTTTTTATTTATTGCATAATTTTATAGTATTTGCTTATGAATAGGTAAAACTTGTATCAGATCAAAGGTATAAGCTATATAAAAAATGCCAATTTTTCATTTTAATTAAAAATATTTTCTTGGGCATTAATTTGTGAACACAGAACATTTGGTTGTTAGGGCAATATGATTTTCAGAAACTTGTTTAATAACCAAATCAGGCTCATACTTAGGCCCATGACCTAAACTTAACAAGAGAAAGAAACAGAAACTTGCAGGTAGGATTTAATTTAGAGTAAAGTGGATGACATATATTTGAAATATTTCAGTTCACCAAGTTTAACCTTTATAAAGCAGAGTAGTCACAACACAGTTTTCAGTTTACTGTATTATAGTATTATGTTGTACACAGTATTTACAAGTATTATGTTGACTAATAATTTCATAGAAACAGATTTTTAGGACCAATAAAAAAGGATTCTGATTTTATTTAAAAATACATTATTTTGTTTTGCTACAAAGTCATTTATTGTTGTAACCTGCAATTATGATGTTATTCATCATCTTGTATACAAAGATGTCATCTTGTATACAATCATTGTGAGTCTTTATTTTGATGTGCATATTTGAAGAAAAAGTTTACCATATGTATAGACCAACTAACCCAAGAGGAACATTTTGAGTGTACCTGTACAACCAACAAGTCTCTTTTTGCTTCCTGGCTTTTGGCTATGGTCTGTTTTATGCTTTCTATTTAGCTAATTTTGTTTTGCTGGTTAAATAGCAGAAATATTCTTTATTTGACTATATTTTTGAGTTTAAGCTATTTTATGGTTTTCATTTAGTTATTTTCTTTTTTCCCAAGAAAGAATGTTGGTTCAATAGCAGAAATAATCATATAGGCTACATCACCTATCACTGTCTTTGTAGAATAAACTTCTAATTTCTTGGAATTAATTTTTTCAGGTTTGGCATTAATAAATTTACTCATAGATAACATTGGCCTCCAAAATTACAGTTTTGAAAATTCCGTAAAGTATTTTGCCAAGTTTCATGCTATTTGATATGTTAATTCCAAAAATGGTTCCCATCATTCCCATAATGTCAGGATTTTTCTTGAAAAATACATATTATTTTAAACAAAACCCAATTTGGAAAAGAATGATGTTGCCCAATTTCTCGTGTACTATCTGGTAACATTAGTTTCACCCAAAGCCAATAATTTGTTATTTCTTTATATTACATAGAAACAGTTTTTTAGGACTTAAAAGTTTCTGATTTTATTTAAATGGCCCTTGTGTTTCAAGAGTTAAAGAATTAAGACAAAAGGTCAAACTAGCATAAAGAGCAGAGTATTGTGGAGGGGAAATCAAATCACATAACTTTTCCTAGCTAGAATTTCTTCTTTGTGGAGAATTTTTCCTGCAGAAAATTCTCCCATCAAATATTTTTTTTCCCCAAAAATGCATTGATAAGCATCTTATCATTTTGGTTAAGGATGCAGTTGTTGGCTTGTTGCAAAATTACAAATTTCTGATGGAATGTAAACATTAACTTGCTTTTCTGAATTTACAACTAATTAGTGCAAACATAAATGCTTAATTTGGTGGTGTCCATTGTAATTCTGAGTAACTTGCAATATCAAGGATAATAACATCTTTGTTTTATTATACTTGACATCTAAAGTTTGTGTTTCCAAGATTTGTCAGGGGCTAGTAGCTACAGTAAATTCTTAAATGATTCATAAATGAGGGTAGCTTCCCCCTCCTTAATAACTCATTTTTCACCCTGAAGTTTTTAATATCTTATAAAAGTTTCTTAGGGGCCATTTTCATAAGGATTCAAGTTCAACTAAAATCCTTGTGAAACCAACAAAAGATGGATAAAATTCATCTCTTGTTCAACTTAGAGATGGGCTTCATAATCCAGTTAAAAATGTGGCAAAAAACATAATCCATCTCAGTGATACCTTAACTCATATAGTAAATTTCAAGCAGAACTAGCTTAGCCTACTAGCAGTTGTCTTTCATTTTGGAGAGGCCAGGCCACCCAAGCAAAGGGTGTATTGTCATTACAAATGATTTTGCTGAAATCAGCTGGTGGAAAACTATTAGGAAATTTACTGTTTAGAGATTAGGATATCACAAAATTAAGCATTCAATATGCTTGTTTGTAACAAACTTTTATACTCTTATATTTTTTTTTATTATGTATATGAGGGGGTTTGTCCCCTTATTAATACCTCACCTTTTATACTAAATCTTAAGTTTTGTCCCAATTCTTTTCACCACTACTACTATTCACCCCTGAATCAGAAAGGCTGTGGAATAAATAGTTGAAATTACCACCACTACTACTATATCATCTACAAATAATATACATGATAGCCTGAACCAATCCAAAGATACAAATGGGGCTCCATTATTTTTTCATAAAACTGTCTAAATCATTAACAAACAAGGAGAAAAGTTTTGGGGATAAAGTACATCCTTGTTTAACACCCAAATGAGACATAACTAGTCTAGAAAATTTCCCCATCACCTTTACAACAAACTTCACCCTCCTATACATAGCTGCTATTATTGCTACAAAACAAGACGGCAAGCCTATTTCTAACAGGCTTTCAATTAACAACCTCCTATTTACTGAATCAAAAGCACTTCTCAGGTCTAAAAAGATACAAATAGCCAACCATTTTTCCATCTCAATATTTCCAAAGTAAAAATATGGTCAATAGTGCTGAATGTCAATCTGAATCCCACTTGTACTGGACTCAGTATTTCCTCTTTATCTAACCAATCTCTTAGCCTCAATTCCAAAACCTTATTTGCACATTAGGGGAAGGGGGGGGGGGGGGGTGCATTATATCAAATACCTAACCTAACCACTTCTATATATAAATATTAATTTAAATGTAATTGCATCATAGCTTGTTTCACAAAAGAACCTAACTTTACTTATTGAGTGTGTTCTGAATAAAACACAAGTACCTAACAACCATATTGATGCATAGCTTAGATTTTTTGTTATGCATTGATGTATACAATTCTTCTCAATTCCTATTTTGATAGCAATACATGAGGGTTTGAGTTTCACATTATTTTGCATGATTGCATAGCCTACTAGTTTTCACCCTATTTTCTAATGTAGCAAGAAGTTAGGCCTACTTAAAAAAGAAAAAAATTATATGCTGACCAATGGTCAGCATTGCATAGCAAGTGATATCCTGATTCAATGTTTGTAGCTGGGAGTGTTACAAAACATTGATTCTTCATTTGAATTCATTTGAGTGCAAAAAACATTTGATTCTTCTTAAGTTTTTCCTCAAAATTTCTCTAGGTAGGCTAATCATTATAGTTAGGTGTACTGTGGCTAAGCTTACAGAGTCACACCATTGACCCTTATCCCAACCAAAATAACAGCAACACCAGGCCTTAAACTCCTAAGCTTAGGTTTTTAAGCCTGGAGTAGCCTACAAGAAACTTTGCTAGGAGGGCTCAAATGTATCTATAAATTAATATTAAAAAGTTGTTACAGGCTACCAATAAACTGCAAAGTTTTTTGAAGCACTTCAATGAATTACAGGATTCAATCTAGCCAAGGCTAGCTCAAGTAATTATCATTGAATGTTTTAAATCAGCTTCCAGAGTAACACAGTGTTTCTTTCTGTCAAGTGGGATTGAACTAAGCTTTCTTTGAACTATATACATTTTTTCTGGACAATTAGACCTATTACTCACTCTAGGCTATGCCACCTATATGTATTAAACTGTGAGATAAAACTGTTTTTCTTTGTTTTTGGCATTTTCTCTGGTCTTTTGTTACCTAGGTGTTGATTTAAGGGACCTACCTCAGCGCTGTGATTGATATATTTAGACTTTTGGGCAATTCATTTTAATTTCAATTCTCCAGCGAATCGCACATCTTCCCATTCTTCATTAAGCGCTATCAGTGTTGAATTTTTTTTCCCAGCGTTGCCGCTCATTCTGAAATTATGGCGTCCAATAGCTCAAAACGCCTAAAAACCCGCAACACCCGAAAAAGGAGTCGATAAGTGTGCTGTCTCTGGTTGTGTTCTGAGTGAGTCCTCGCCAGCCATTCAGTGTGATGAATGTGATTAAATGGCTCTGTGCAACATGTCTAGGAATGAGTACAGCCGAATACAACATTTTTTGCAAAATGAATGAAAGACTTGGAAATATTTGGACATGCCCATTATGTAAAACAAGTTCCAGTAAGCCTGATATTCCAAATATAGTGAAAAGCACTCTCGAATCCCATTGTAGTGAAATGCGTGACATGTTTGCTGGTTTCAGATCTGATATGCAGACTTCTTTGGACACTGTGAGGGCTCAGGTGGAAACGCTTGATACGGCTATACAATCAAAGGTTTCCATAGATGATGTGCAGAAACTTGTGGAAAATTCTATAACTACCCGTCTCGAAACAGACGTCCGCAAAATAGTGAGACAAGAGCAAGACAGAAACAGAAGACGACTTAATCTGATTGCCTATGGCGTTCCTCTGCAAACCAACGATGCTCAGTTCATCTCAACTTACTTAAAAGATGAATACTCAATTAATGTCGGGGCTATTACTAACTTGAAACGTCTACCTAATGGTAAGAATGCAAATACCATAGACAGACCCGACCCAATCCTTTTTTCTATAAATGATTACAAAATAAAAATGGATATATTGAAGGCCTCAAGAGAGAGGAGGGGGAGCATCTCATTCTTTGCTGATGCATCCAATGAAGACCGCCAGAGAAGGAAAGAACTAATTGAAGAGATAAAGAGGCGTGCAGCAGCCGGTGAAAAAAAACCTTGTCATCCGTGATGGCGCCATCGTGTCAAAAAACGTGATCCCCCGGAAGGGAGGGAGTCCTCCCCCCCCTCGCTCGATGGTTCACTAGACTTACCCATATCCCTTGTAAATAGTGTAAATAATGCATCAAGCCTAGCCAGAAAAACTTCTATAAGTTCAACCTTTGTTTCCGCGGCTTCGGTTTTGAGCTCTGTCTCTCCATCAAGTGCTGCATCTGATTCGTCTGAGACCAGCTACGTAACTGCTAGTTCGGGCGACGAAAATCCATATCAGAGTTCAAAAGCCGGAACTAGCAACAGCCCAGTCGGCCAAAGAAAACGGACGCAACTAAGAATATTATATACAAACATTGATTCTTCAGTGCCAAAACTCTCAGAAACTAAAAGTGTTACTTTATGAAAAGGATGTAGATGTTTCCTGTGTTTGTGAGGCGTGTCCTAAGAACTCTTTGACCAAATTGGAAGACGCACATATTCAAATCCCTAGATACTTACTCCTGAGCAACCTAGATAGTAACTTGTGTCGAAGAGGAGTGGCTATCTACACTAGGCTTGGAATTAAGGTAGATAAAATTGATTTTTCTATTTCTCAACCTAATAATACTTGGGTGGAACATGTATTAGTTAGACTTCTAATTGGATTTGAAATTGTGAATATTGGTGTGCTTTACCGTAGCCCATCAGCTCCAAACCAACTAGTATCTCACCAAGCAGTTTCTAACGTCATACAGATCTTATGTAATCTAAATTCATCACTTGTGCTTTATGGTGATTTTAATATGCCAGAAGTTCGTTGGTCTGAAGGTATTGGGTACTCACCCCCTAATAACCCCTCCTACACAACCATCCAAACCCTTGCTGACAACTTCCTAACTCAGATAATAATGCAACCCACTAGATTTAGACATTCACAACAACCATCATTACTTGACCTCCTTATTACAAATGACCCTGAGAGGATTACTTCCACTATTGGTGCAAGTGACCACATATGTATAATGAATGACATTAATATTAACCATAGTCGTGATGGTAAACTTAAGAGAACTTTTAACCAATTATGCTTTAATCCGTGAAGAACTAGCTAATATAAATTGGGATGAGGGATTATCAGATGAGACAGACATTGAATCTAGTTGGAATCGTTTTAAGTCTACTTTACTAGGTGCATGGAGGAAGCATACAAAGGTTTATTGGTCAGATAAACCAAAGACTCTTCCATACCTTCCCAGGAATATTAAGAAAATTATCAGAAAGAAAATAGAGCATGGAATAAATACCTAAATGCAAGTGTGACAACCATCACAACAAATTCGCCATGCTCCGAAACAAGCTGAGAAACATGACAAGAAAAGTTATCCAAGACCATGAAGAATCTATTGCAAATGAGTCAAAGAAAAACCCAAAAAAGTTCTGGCGCTATGTTACAGCTAACAACCCTTCCCGTCGACGCACCAACAGGCTAAAAAAAATCAGATGGCTCCAGTACTACTGACCCGAAAGAAATCGCTGATTGCATGAATGCCAGCTTTTGCACAAACTTCACCTCTAAGCCACCTGACATTACACTCCCAACCATACCTCCTGTAACAGTACACAGCCCAATGTCCCCTGTATTCATTACTCAAGAAGATGTATTTAAAATACTAAGAAGTTTAAACTCCAAAAAAGCTGCTGGACCTGATAATCTCCACCCTCGGCTTTTAATAGAATCTGCTGCTCACATTTCCCTCCCCCTTTCCAGAATATTCAACATGTCCCTGGCCAAAAAGTCAGTACCAAATGATTGGAGAACAGCAAATATTATACCAATTTTTAAGAAATGTGACAAGGATAACCCAGGAAATTATCGACCAATAAGCCTAACCTCAGCCATTTGCAAGATCATGGAAGGTATCATTAACCATGCTCTTATAAATTATTTAGAAGAAAATACACTTATTAGCGATAGACAACATGGATTTCGCAGGGGCAGGTCAATCGACACCAACTTTATTCAGTCATATGATCATGCAACTAAAATTTTGGATATGGGTAAACCTGTAGACATTATCTTACTTGACCAAGCCAAAGCCTTTGACAAAGTTGAACACTCATACCTGTTGCTGAAGCTTAGAGCTTATCAGGTGCATGAGGATGTGATTGATTGGATTGGAGCATTCCTAACTGGCAGATCTCAACGTGTCATGATCTACACTGATAATGGCGATCCAGTTTTCTCCTCCACTTCCCCGGTTATAAGCGGCGTCCCACAGGGAACCATCCTTGGGCCAACGTTGTTCAGCATATATATTAGCGACTGTACAACTTATCTACGCAACCTTTTAACATTATATGCTGACGACTGTAAGCTCATTGGGCCTGCTGAAACTGAAGAAAGAGCCTGCATCCAGCTGGACCTTGACAGGCTATCCTCTTGGTCATCAACTTGGGCCCTACAATTCAATGCAACAAAACGCAAGGTACTGCACTTAGGGCACGATAACCCCCACCATCCCTACCATATAGGGTGTGATCAGTTGGAAGCAGTTGCCGAGGAAAGAGAATTAGGCGTCATTTTGGACAAAGATTTAAAATTCCATAGCCACACTCAGGCTCAGGTTGCAAAAGCTAATCGAGCTCTCGGACTCATTAAGCGCTCTTTTGTAACCAGAAAGTCATGTGTGGTTATAAAACTTTATAAATCCCTTGTCCGTCCCCACCTTGAGTTTGGCTTGACTTTGGCCTTTCCCCAAAATAAAATGGACACAAGAGCCCTTGAAAGTGTCCAAAGGAGAGCAACCAAACTGGTCCGTGGCTTAAATAATGTCCCTTACCAGGATCGCCTAGGATCTCTGAGACTTCCAACCCTCACCCTATCGAAGATATAGAGGAGATATGATCATGGCACGCAAAATTTTCAAATCCGGTCACCTGAACCAGATCTTCAACCCCCCTCTTTGGCTAACAATTCGAGAGGTCACAGTCTTAAGCTTCACCTGCCTGGATGTCGGAGAAGGGAACGACGTGGTTTCTTTTCCATTCGGGTGGTCCCCCTCTGGAATAGCCTATCCGAGTCTACCATCCAAGCTGAGACACCCCACTCCTTCAAGGCTGGAGTCGACAGGGACAGGGAGAGGGCCGAGTGGAGGCTGGACTGGGAAGCTAAGCCAACATAATTACATCACTCACCACCAGCGAGAACTACAGGAGGATCTAACACCTTATCTCGCTGGCAAATGCGATTTAAGGTAATTTAAGGTAAAACAATTTACCACTGACTTTGGATAGGCTAGCAACTGTCCAAGGATTACAAGAATTTAATTAGAAGCTTACTAAAGCAAGACCTGAAGACTTCACCCCAACAAACTATTCAACCAAGCTTCTCTAGATATGCCCATATCACATTAATGCTTTAACTTTACCAATGAATTATTTTGTAAAAATTATTTTAAGGTCAAAATAAGATTGTTTACCATCACTGGTTCTTTGAACAATTGCAGTTCCATTCTCTTCCCTGCATAAAGGCTCATGGTCTTCAAACTTTTGTGTTAGCCACTATAAAAAGTTTTATATATTATTCTGGTGATGATAATGATGTTAAGTTACTTAACTAAAGATGCTCGTTAACTATCTTTAGTAAAAGTTACTTTGAAGTAACTTTTCTGTCGTTCCAGCTGCTAAATAGCATCAGCTGGAACGGAAAAAGTTACTTTTAGTAACTTTTAGTTACTTTTGGTTGCAGCTGGAACACGCTCTTTGAGGGTGTTCCAGGTGATAAATCTAGCAACTTTAAAGTAACTAGAGAAGTTACTTGAATTTTACGTTCACCAGGAACGGCTTTTGAAGTAACTAAGGTCTTATTCAAATAGAAAAAAATATTACGACCATGATTTTGATAACATTTGTTTTAGACTCATTTAGTCTGAATTTAGAATAACTTCCTGTGCATCAGTCCTTGTAAATATTGTAGCTAAGGACGCCAACCAGTAGAGGAAACTCTTAGAATATTTTGGAACTGATCTTGAAATCAAAAAAATTAGATACACTCTAGGGGTGTATGAATAGGATATTCTAGGCTAGTTGCATGTTTAAACTTGTTTGTCTTGGGTATAGTTTGAATAACATAACCTCTTGCCAAGATAGCAAAAAGTATCTAAACTAGAATTTTACCACAATTATTTTTTCTCCATTGTTTCCTGATTGATTAAGCTAGCCTAACCTATATCTTAAATTTAACCCACTGTATAAAATTGACCTACTTTGTTCACAAAAAGAAAAGCAGAATGCTGCATAAATAACTTAATGCCAAATTCCATTATGGAAAGTTATTAATTTTGCAATAAATCTGTGGGCATTAACCTAGATTTGGTTTAAATATCCTGTTTCTATATTAATTTCAGTGCATTAGTGTCTGAGATAGCATACAGTAGTGTTGATTATTGAAACTCTTTGGCTTAGGCCTATCTTTTTCTTACATTCAGTTGAACTATTAAGGTTAGAATTTTAGACTAGGCTAGTTAAAATTTCCAAATGATGGCCTTTTCACTAGGATATCTTTAAAAGTATTTGAGCTTACTAAATTATTTTTTAATAATGGATCTGCATCAAATGAGAGGGAGCTCCCCTAGATTTTGTAAAATACTTTGGGAATTTTCATTGAAATATATAGGCTATATTTTGGTACATCCATCAAGGAACCCCCCTCCTCAGATTTTCAAAATACATTCCCTTCCCCCTCCATTTACAGTTTTGTAAATTAGTGCCATTTGTGAATTAGCATAGGAGAAAGACTTTGGCTTTGTCCTGGATTTTGTTTTATTTTATACTTGACTGATTTCAGCTTATTCATAGAAAATTGTAAGGGTTTCATGTCTTCATTTTTATGGAATTTTTTTTTATTTATTTGCATAATTTTATAGTATTTGCTTATGAATAGGTTAAACTTGTATCAGATCAAAGGTATAAGCTATATAAAAAATGCCAATTTTTCATGATAATTAAAAATGTTTTCTTGGGCATTAATTTGTGAACACAGAACATTTTGTTGTTAGGGCAATATGATTTTCAGAAACTTGTTTAACAACCAAATCAGGCTCATAATTAGGCCATGACCTAAACTTAACAAGAGAAAGAAACAGAAACTTGCAGGTAGGATTTAATTTAGAGCAAAGTGGATGACATATATTTGAAATATTCAATTCACCAAGTTTAACCTTTATAAAGCAGAGTAGTCACAACACAGTTTTCAGTTTACTGTATTTGCCTCTAATTAAATCTAGGCTTTCTTTGGGACCACAGTCCAAGATAAAAATGATTTATTCAAAGCCCAATAAAGGAACAAAATTTTACAGCCTCCATCAAATATTCCAAAATTCATGAAAAATATAGCATAGAGATGGGTGCATAAGAATTCAATGGCTGATTTAGGATTTTTCTGTGAAGGGAAATTTCTCTCTTCTGATGGCTGTTCAAAAACTGTTTTCTTTTGATAGGTAGAAAACAAAAATAACTGAACCTATAGACTTTGTATGCATTCCTTTCATCTCAAATACTTGATACTCTTCAAAACACTCACTATTATTGAAACAGATATCTTACAAAATCCTAAAATATCAAATAACTTCAAAAATTCAATAGATTATCTCAGCTAGAAACAATTTTAGATTTTACAATTTTACAGCTTTTTTCAAATCTTCATACAATGAACTCTGCCAGCAGTACATCAGAAATGCCACAACATTATTTAGTTCTACAGTTGCTTATTGATGAAATAATGGATACTGATGTAGGATCAGATAAAAATGAAGAAAAATGGTGGTAAGTTGTAATATAATATTCAGTTTAATCTTGCAAGTTATTATTTTTCTAGACACAATCTTTTATATTCAGGTATGGACAAGTTCCAAAGCTGCCAATAGCACAATTAAATAGAATTCCAAAAGCTGCTGACACTTTAGCAGCAACTGCCAAATAGCATTACTACTTAGCTACCCCATTTTCTCTATTGTGGGGTATATGTATAATGAATGTTGGAGTGGAGACAAGTATTATGTTGACTAATAATTTGTAATTTTTTTTATTACATAGAAACAGTTTTTAGGACCAAGAAAAAAGGATTCTGATTTTATTTAAAAATACATTATTTTGTTTTGCTTCAAAGTCATTTATTGTTGTAACCTGCGATTATGATGTTATTCATCATCTTGTATACAAAGATGTCATCTTGTATACAATAATTGTGAGTCTTTATTTTGATGTGCATATTTGAAGAAAAAGTTTATCATATGTATAGACCATCTAACCCAATAGGAACATTTTGACTAAATACCTGACAGCCTGTACAACCAACAAGTCTCTTTTGCTTCCTGGCTTTTGGCTATGGTCTGTTTTATGCTTTCTATTTAGCTAATTTTGTTTTGCTGGTTAAATAGCAGAAATATTCTTTATTTGACTATGTTTTTGAGTTTAGGCTATTTTATGGTTTTCATTTAGTTATTTTCTTTTTTTCCCAAGAAAGAATGTTGGTTAAATAGCAGAAATAATCATATAGGCTACATCACCTATCACTGTCTTTGTACAATAAACTTCTAATTTCTTGGAATTAATTTTTTCAGGTTTGGCATTAATAAATTTACTCATAGATAACATTGGCCTCCAAAATTACAGTTTTGAAAATTCCGTAAAGTATTTTGCCAAATTTCATGCTATTTGATATGTTAATTCCGAAAATGGTTCCCATCATTCCCATAATGTCAGGATTTTCTTGAAAAATACATATTATTTTAAACAAAACCCAATTTGGAAAAGAATGATGTTGCCCAATTTCTTGTGTACTATCTGGTAACATTACTTTCACCCAAAGCCAAGAATTTGTTATTTCTTTATATTACATAGAAACAGTTTTTTAGGACTTAAAAGTTTCTGATTTTATTTAAATGGCCCTTGTGTTTCAAGAGTTAAAGAATTAAAACAAAAGGTCAAACTGTAGCATAAAGAGCAGAGTATTGTGAAGGGGAAATCAAATCACATAACTTTTCCTAGCTAGAATTTCCTCTTTGTGGAGAATTTTTCCTGCAGAAAATTCTCCCATCAAATATTTTTTTTTCCTCAGAAATGCATTGATAAGCATCTTATCACTTTGGTTATGGATGCAGTTGTTGGCTTGTTGCAAATTACAAATTTCTGATGGGATGTAAACATTAACTTGCTTTTCTGAATTTACAACAAATTAGTGCAAACATAAATGCTTAGTTTGGTGGTGTCCATTGTAATTCTGAGTAACTTGCAATGTCAAGGATAATAACGTCTTTGTTTTATTATACTTGACATCTAAAGTTTGTGTTTCCAAGATTTGTCAGGGGCTAGTAGCTACAGTAAATTCTTAATGATTCATAAATGAGGGTAGCTTCCCCCTCCTTAATAATTCATTTTTCACCCTGAAGTTTTTAAAATCTTGTTAAAGTTTCTTAGGGGCCATTTTCACAAGGATTCAAGTTCAACTAAAATCCTTGTGAAACCAACAAAAGATGGATAAAATTCATCTTTTGTTCAACTTAGAGATGGGCTTCATAATCCAGTTAAAAATGTGGCAAAAAACATAATCCATCTCAGTGATACCTTAACTCATATAGCAAATTTCAAGCAGAACTAGCTTAGCCTACTAGCAGTTGTCTTTCATTTTTGAAAAGGCCAGGCCACCCAAGCAAAGGGTGTATTCTCATTACAAATGATTTTGCTGAAATGAGCTAGTGGAAAACTATTAGGAAATGTAAGGAATCTAGTTTACTGTTTAGAGATTAGGATATGACAAAATTAAGCATTCAATATGCTTGTTTGTAAATCTTAAGTAAATACAAACCCTGTTGGAATTTTGTTGATATCCATCTCACAAGTAGTGTGTCTAAAGAAAGTTTCCAAAGAGCATTCAGTTTTCATCATGCATTTTATCTTTATTGATGGTTAAAGAAACCAATAGATATACCTGCTGTAGTTGATTAGTAATAAATAACTTGCTGCCTTTCTGCATAAAAATGTGCATTTTTATGTATAATGTATAGCTTTTAAAGTCATTAATTCCTGAGAAGCCCCTTCTCCAGTTATGCCAGCTTTATGGGTAGTAAAGCCTTTTTAAAATAATCTGAAATAATTCTTTGGGGGTCCTTACCAGTGACTTTCCTTTCTACTGCAATTAGCAATGGGTGAAATATATTGTAGTCACTAAAAATTTACAATCTTACCCATTTTACCACGATTAAGTTGCAAAAAGGGTGAACTAAATATTTACCATTGAATTTGCCACAAAAGAAATTTCTAGCTTCAAGAAATTCAATCATGCCTTTAGAACAAGGGATCCTAAGTTAGGTCAAAGTCTTAAAAATGTGCTTCTAGTATAAGTCATTTGTAAATAAAAATTTGAATCTTACTAAAAATGAGACAAAAAAAAATCCTGCAGAAAAGAAACAAGAGAGATTAATAAAGGAAGAAATACCATGGATGCCCATGAAATGTAAGATAGAAATGAACAAAACTTCAATTATGCATCTGTTTTCTTTAAACAGACAGGAGGAATAAACCTCCAAGCTTGACAAATTCAATCTCACTTTTGGAACCAGGTATAAGACTAATTTCCAGGGAATGAAAACAGTAAATCCCTGGCTTTTCTATTGACACAGGCAGTGAAGGGAATAAAAACACATTTATTGTTCTGCCTATTTGTTCAACTTCTCTGTCTGTTCTACAAATTCTGTATTATATTTATTTGATAAAAAAAAGGCAAAATGTCATAGATAAGATTTATTTGCAAAAAAGCCTGCAGGCCATAGCAAACACATGCAACTTTATACAAGCACCTAATTCCAAACAACTTAAAAAAGCAAACAAACTTGCAAACAACTTAAACAAGCAAACAAACTTTCCAACACTTTATGAATTCAGAAACACCCATGAATAAACTCTTACCAAGCTAACTCCTCAAACATGATTCCCTATGCTTAATCCCTAAACAAAGATTAAATAAAAAAAAAACTAGTTTTTTAAACTGAAAGTAAGGAGCAATATTAAAACTTAAAATGAACAGAAATTACTCCATATATGAAATGGGTTGTCCCCTCTGCAATCCCTCACTCTTTACGCTAAAGTTTTTAATTGTTTTAAAAAGTAGAATTGTGGCAAAGAATCAAACTTTAGCATAAAGAGCAAGGAATTGCAGAGGGGACAACCCATTTCATATACAGAGTAATTTCTGTTTGTTTTAAGTTTTAATATTGCTCCTTACTTTCAGTTAAAAAACTAGTTTTTTTTATTTAATTTCTGAACATTTTTGAATTAATGCATTTTTGATTTTGGCTCTCTGCACATAAATTATTAAAATGAAATTTGCATATTAATTTTTTTTGGCTAAACGGCTTTTCTCTTAGTTTTGATCAGATGATTTTGAGAAATTAGGGGTGGGGAAGGAGGTTGTCCCAATTCTTTAAGAATGACCCCTGAATCAGAGAGGCTGTGGAATAAATAGTTGAAATTACCACCACTACTACTATATCATCTGCAAATAATATACACTATACCCTAAACCAATCCAAAGATACAAATGGGGCTCCATTATTTTATCATAAAACTGTCTAAATCATTAACAAACAAGGAGAAAAGCTTTGGGGATAAAGTACATCCTTGTTTCACACCAAAATGAGACATAACTAGTCTAGAAAATTTCCCCATCACCTTTACAACAAACTTCACCCTCCTATACATAGCTGCTATTATTGCTACAAAACAAGACAGCAAGCCTATTTCTAACAGGCTTTCAATTAACAACCTCCTATTTACTGAATCAAAAGCACTTCTCAGGTCTAAAAAGATACAAATAGCCAACCATTTTTCCATCTCAATATTTCCTAAGTAAAAATATGGTCAATAGTGCTGAATGTCAATCTGAATCCCACTTGTACTGGACTCAGTATTTCCTCTTTATCTAACCAATCTCTTAGCCTAAATTCCAAAACCTTATTTGCACATTAGGGGAAGGGGGGTTGCATTATATCAAATACCTAACCTAACCACCTCTATATATAAATATTAATTTAAATGTAATTGCATCATAGTTTGTTTCACAAAAGAACCTAACTTTACTTATTGAGTGTGTTCTGAATAACACACAAGTACCTAACAACCATATTGATGCATAGCTTAGATTTCTTGTTATGCATTGATGTATAGAATTCTTCTCAATTCCTATTTTGATAGCAATACATGAGGGTTTGAGTTTCACATTATTTTGCATAATTGTATAGCCTACTAGTTTTGACCCTATTTTCTAATGTAGCAAGAAGTTAGGCCTACTTAAAAAAGAAAAAAATTGTATGCTGACCAATGGTCAGCATTGCACAGCAAGTGATATCCTGATTCAATGTCTGTAGCTAGGAGTGTTACAAAACATTGATTCTTCATTGAGTGCAAAAACATTTGATTCTTCTGAAGTTTTTCCTCTAAATTTCTCCAGGTAGGCTAATCATTATAGCTAGCTGTACTGTGGCTAAACTTACAGTCACACCATTGACCCTTATCCCAATCAAAATAACAGCAACACCAGGCCTTAAACTCCTAAGCTTAGGTTTACAAGCCTGGAGTAACCTACAAGAAACTTTGCTAGGAGGGCTCAAATGTATCTATAAATTAATATTAAAAAGTTGTTACAGGCTACCAATAAACTGCAAAGTTTTTTGAAGCACTTCAATGAATAACAGGATTCAATCTAGCCAAGGCTAGCTTAAGTAATTATCATTGAATGTTTTAAATCAGCTTCCAGAGTAACACAGTATTTCTTTGTGTCAAGTGGGATTGAACTAAGCTTTCTTTGAACTATATACATTTTATTCTGGACAATTAGACCTATTACTCACTCTAGGCTATCCCATCTCTACAAAACAATTTACCACTGACTTTGTATAGGCTAGCAACTGTCCAAGGATTACAGGAATTTAATTAGAAGCTTCCTAAAGCAAGACCTGAAGACTTCATCCCCAACAAACAATTCAACCAAGCTTCTCTAGATATGCCCAGCAGATCACATTAATGTTTGAACTTTACCAATGTATTTTTTTATTAAAAATCAGTTTAAGGTCAAAATAAGATTGCTTACCATCACTGGTTCTTTGAACAATTGCAGTTCCATTCTCTTCCCTGCATAAAGGCTCATAGTCTACAAACTTTTATGTGTTAGCCATCATAAAAGCTTTATATTACTGTAGTGATGATAATGATGCTCAGTTACTTAACTAAAGATGCTCGTTAACTATGGGTGTGTTCCAGGGACTTACTGTAGTAACCGAATGGTTACTATTTCCGTTCCTAGCGGGAAAATGGTTACTGCCCAACCCACTGGGAACGAGAATAGTTACTGCCGGCAGTAACCGCAGTAAGTGATTTTCTTACCGTGCTCAAAAGAATGGTTAGCGCAGTAAGTACATAATTCACCTTCTTCAACAAAAATCTCATTCAACAAAAAATAAATATGGACAAGAATGAAGTAATGGAATATGAAGTTATTTGCTTGGAAGAAGGTGGGACAGTGATTTTGCAAAAGAAAGAGGGATCTGAGCCAGGTTAGTAAATCACCATATTTTGGGATCGACATTAAAGGACACCCTGAGTAGTAAGCTATCTATTAGCAAGTAGGTTAAATCAATGAAAAACTTATTATTTAATTTAAAGATTTCCATGTTTTCTGGCATATCCAGGCATAATTATTACCTTAAATTGCCATTTGGAATCATTCTAAGGATTGACTTCTTCCAGGTAACATTGAGGCTCCATTAAATTGCCACATGGTAGCATTTTAAGCATTAACTCCTTTTAGGCTCTGTAAACAGGCCTAGGTAAAGTATTACAGATGAGTTGAGGATTTATGTGCTGCCAAATCATTATTCTGAGACTGTCTTTAATCCTATTGAAGAAGTAGGCTAGGGTAGACTATTCAGAGTCTGTTCCAAAGGATGGTAATTTTATCCAGTAAAATTCTAGTTGATTGACTTCTTGCTATCACTGAAATGGGTTAGGTTAGGAAAATGAAACTTTCAGGGATGGGTCTACAGGCTAAAGTATGTCCTGGGAAGGTATTTCAAAGTACACATCTCTACTCATTCTTGCTCTAGAGGGCATTGACCTTTGATGACCTCCAAAAATATTTATAGCTGAAGTTACATGTTTCCCATTGATTCTGCCAATCTATCGCTCAACCTTTAACTCCCTGTTAATTGAAGCAACTGTAAACAAAGCAAGAATGGGGGAAAAGGTAACAGGTGACAGAATACGTTGGAACTACATAATTTTGGCTATATATTTGCACATTAGGCAGGTTGGAGATAAATTATAGTATAGAGATGCCTGCTTTTCCCTTGTGTATGTAGGCTAAGTAGAAGGTCACTTGTACCTGATTCTGTCCGTGTTGTTTTTAGTTGGGTGGGAAACATCCAAAGAAAGTTTCCTTTGAAAAGAAAAGGTGAGAATGCCCAAAAGTGAGATTGAATTTGTCAAAGCTTGGAGGTTTGCCCCTTCAGTCTGTTTAAAGGAAAATGGATTCATAATTGAAGCTTTGTTCATTTCAATCTTAAGGGTGACCTATATTTGTGACAATTCATTAAATGGTTGTAAAGGGGTTACTTTTGTTTATTCATTTGTCTTCTTTGTTTTCTAACAATTTTTTAATCTTTAAATTGATATCCATTTCTTACAAATTTTTATTGATACCAGAGGCTCATTTGCAAGTTTTCACCTACTTTGTAATCCCTGGTCTCACAATTACATTTAAATTTACTGAAGCTAGGAAACATAGAGCTACTATCTATTTAAAGAAAATCAATGGATATAAGTAGGTTTTATTGTATTTAAGCCCTAGGGCCATGGCAATTAAAGACAAATTAAAGAAGATTAACTTTAAAATACTGGACATTAAATAAGCATGATAGTCACAAAGAAAAACAAATAACAAAATTATACTTCTGTGTTCAGTTGCCAACCTGAGCAATAGTCATAAATTTTTTAAATCTTGCAGAACATTCACCCCAATTACATTCACAAGCTATCTCTCATGACCCACACTCTTGTCCATACATCCACATTTCAGGGAAATAGAAGGACCATCATACTGGTATTCTTCATTTTTACTTATATTTAATGGGTTTGAAAGAAAGTTTCTATGGCTAAGTCAGTAGGCCAGTAAAGGACCTGGTGGTCCTTTAGCCAGGTAGTGCAATAGGAAGCTAGGGACCAGTCAGCCTATGCTCTTGCATGCCCTTCCTTCTTACTGTCCCTAGATTTCCATCTGTACTCATTTAAAGTTAGGCCAATTCTAGCTGAGGTTAGTCATATCACCGACCCCTATCCAAAACAAAATAAACTGACAATGCCAGGAATTAAACCTGTACCCCTTGGACAAAGCATTCCAGTCCAGAGTGCCTACCACTTAGCAAGGAACACAAAATTGACCAGAGAATAATAATTATTTTTAAAAAAGTAGAATATTGAAAAAAAAAATTGCTATAGTTGTCCCACTACTATCCTGTAAATGCTATAGGCCCATTTATTTAGACAAATCAATTTAAGACAGGTATCAACAAAACTCCATCAGGGATTGTATATGCTTAAGATACAATCAAGCTATTTGAATGCTTAGTTATGTGATATTCTAGTCTTCAAATAATAAAAAAAGTATATGATCTATTTATTTTTCACCAGCTCATTTGAGCAAAATAATTTGTGACAGCCAAATGCCCATGGTTGGCTTAGAACCTCTCTAAATGCTATGAAACAGAAGGAATAAAAAAATTATACTAATCAGCATTAAACTGTCCCTTAAATTTAAACACGTGCACTTAATTCGAAAATAACGCTACTGCTAGTCAGCTTACTGTGCCGTTCCCACTGGCTCTACCGCAGTTAGAAATGGGCAGTTACCGCGCAGTTACTGCAGTTACTGAAAAATCGTCAACTGGAACACACCCTATCTTTAGAAAAAGTTACTTTGAAGTAACTTTTCTGAAGTACCAGCTGCTAAATAGCCTCAGCTGGAACGGAAAAAGTTACTTTTTCGTAACTTTTAGTTACTTATTGTCTCAGCTGGAACACGCTCTTTGTCTGCACTTGGGCTGTCGTTTCAGCCAGCCCTTTGGCTGGCTGAGAACTAGTACAAATCAATAAAATTGGTAAGTATAAAGTTCTTTGTAACTTCTATAGATGTTTAGCCGACTTGCTCTAATGGAAAACTAGGCTAACAAAAGCTGCAGGCCTTTGGTGTGTATGATTAGCCTATATTAACAGAGGTCAGACTCCACCCAATTAATGTGCAAATATATACCCTGCATTGCCTACTGAATCCAAATTTATTGTTTTCGATCAAGTAAAATAGAAGGCTTTTAACATTTTGTTTTAAGTGCTTGATATATCATTGAAAATAATAAATTTCTCATCAGTTTTTTGGTCCCTATATGGGTCAAATCATTGACATCAAACTTTCAAACTCATTGTTTATTATAGATTCATATTTAAGGTGTAATAAGTATCAAGGTAAAATTCTAGTTTAGTTATTTCTTGCTATCTTGGAAAGGGGTTAGGTTGGAAGGTAAAATTCTAGTTAATTGACTTCTTGCTATCTCAGAAAGGGTTTAGGTTAAGAAAATGAAACTTTCAGGGATGAATCTTCCAAGTAAAGTATATCCTCAGAAAGTATTTTGAAGCAACTACCTCCACTCCTCTCTCTAGAGGGCCCTGACCTTTGATGACCTTTAAAAATATGTGTGCTATAAAATTGAAACCCTGCAAAATAGATCTTCTGCTTAATTGAAGTACAACAAAATTATTTTCAGCTTCATCACTTAGCTCAATTCTTTTTTATAAGGTTTTAAAGATATGCAATTAAATTTCCTAAATTTTGAAAAAAAGAACATTGATATGGCTCAGAATTCTACTCAAATAACAGAATTGCATTTTCAGAACTTAAGGCAGAGACAAAGCAACTAGTAACTGAAAATTAAGGTAAAATGTTGTTTTGTCAAAATTTCAATTGGTATAGACCAGTCATGTTGGCAAATTTCAGGGCCCTCTTGAGGGAGAAGGAGTTGAGGTGGGTACTTTAAAATACCTTCCTAGGACATAATTTAGCCTGCAGACCTATCTCTGGAAGTTTCATTTTTCTAACCTAAACCTTTTCCAAGATAGCAACAAGTCAATTGACTAGAGTTTTACCAAATGAAACTTTCAGGGATGGGTTTTACAGGCCAAATTTTGTCCCAGGAAAGTATTTTGAAGTACCTCAATCAATCAATCAATTTATTAATACTAAAGAAAACACCACTCTTTCCCTCTAGAGGGTCCTAACCTTTGATGACCTTTAAAAATATAGCCTATGTGTTATAAAAGTGAAACCTTGCAAAATAGATCTTCTGCTTGAATGAAGTACAACAAAATTGTTTTCAGCTTCAGATTGCTCAATCCCATTGCTCAATGCTAATACATTTCCTAAATTTTGAAAAAAATATTGATATGGCTCAGAATTCTACTGAAACAACAGAAATTGCATTTTCAGAACTAAAGGCAGAGAAAAAGCAACTGGTAGTTGAAAATTTAGGTACAAAATTTCAATAGGTATTGACCCATCATTTAGGCAAATTTCAGGGTCTCTAGAGGGTGAAGGAGTAGATGTGGGTACTTTAAAATACCTTCCTTGGATATACTTTAGCCTGTAGACCCATACTGGAGATCAATACAGCAGAGGAGCCAATAAATTATATTTAAATGTTTTTGAGTAATTAGTATTTACTTTTCCTAGGGGGGACTGCAAACCATGTTATTGGAATGACTATAAATATGTTATAACCCAGTTCTAAAGAGGGTTTTTGGTCACATCCTACTTCCTCTTGTTTTGCCTTATGCTGCTTCTACAGAATTGCATATCATGTATCAGGGTAGGAGTCAATAAATATTTTGTCTTTTAGAGACAGGTCTCTAATGTCTTGCATCCTTTGTATTAATATGAATAGGATAATCATTTCTCAGTCTTCCCTTTTTTTCAGGAAAATGGTTTGTGTTAGTGTTAAAATGTGTGCTGAAGAAGAGACATGCAGTATAACTTATAAAAATGGTTTTCAAAAATGGAAAGAAATGTATGATACTATTAGGCCTAAAAGGGAATAGAAATAAACTACTTTATGTTATATATTACAAGTAAAATGTTGTTTTACAAATCAGAGGTGTATTATTTATTATTAAAAGATGCATTATAATAAGTCAACCTTAATATCAACATGACTAGTTCTTTTTAATATTGCTTCTCAGATTCTACCTCTCTAGGGTTAAAATTTGTTCCATCACCTAGTT